>NC_056733.1:1320162202-1320462202 GCF_019279795.1 Protopterus annectens
TGTATTCCCAAACCCATTTGTTGGAATGTTTCCTGTTGTTCTAAAATTTTGTATTAGAAGAAGTTGCAATTAAGTTTGTGGTAGTATTAGCAAAGTCATTAACTAGATGCTGGCTTACATTCAGAATTCTAGCTAGGGTGGAATGGTTGAAAGTTTTCCTTAGTCATTTATGCCAACCTGAAGGCTGTTGTTAAATGTCAAGACAAAAAGTGGTTTGAGAGACCTTTGCTGCCATTGACAGGACAGTCGGGACTGTAATCTACTCCCCCATTGTGCCTTTTTTAGGCAGTATCCCAAAGACAAATCTTCCAACATAAAAGATCTGTGAAAAAGCAAATTGAAGGTCATGCTGCTTAATGCTAAGAGCTTTAATCTGAAAATGCATTCACTAGAGGCTCTCCTTGCATTGGAAGATGCCTATGTTTGTGCGGTCACAGAAACTTGGTTCAGGGCTGCAGAGAGCACCCCTGCCTTACCAGGCTATACCACATTCCATACATTCTGACCCCAGAATGAGGTTGGGAAGACTAAGGGTGATTGTGTCTCTATCTTCATTAAGGACAGGCACACCTCCAGACTAGTTTGCCAGCATGACGCACCGGAACTACTCCAGGTACAACTGACAGTTATTAAGACACCCATCCAAGTTATAGCCAGCTATAGACCCCAGTTTATGACTCAGGACACCCACTCCTCTAACTTGGATCTACTTGAGTCCATCAAGGTACCCCATAACACCCTGACTCTTGACTTCAACTACCTCACCATAGACTGGGTGAACTATTCCTGTACGAATGCACTCACTAAACAATTTCTTGACTTCATCAATTCTAAATGCACTAGACCAAATCGTCTCATCCCCCACAAGGGGAGATAACATTCTGGACTTGGTTCTCACCAACATGGATGACTGCTGCACCATTCCCATAGTATGTTCCTCCCTGGTAAGATTAGCACATCAGACTGTCTCATTTGAAGTTTCTTTGAAGTTTCTATCCCACTCAGCCCCCACCCCCGCCAGCTGTAATCAAGCTGAAAAATGTCCCAAAAGCTGACTGCAGCTTTCTAAGGGAGAGTATCAGTAGCCTCACACCACTGCCCCCTCAGAGGATGCAGACTCCTATACTGAACAGTAAGCCAGTGCAGTATACAAGCACCTGTACAACTGCATGGATTCTGCCATACCCAACAGAACTAAAACCTCAAGGAAAAACAAACCTGTTTGGTGGACATCCTCTATCAACAAACTTTACGGCAAAAGGAAGGAACTGTTGTCCAAGGGTAAAAAGGAACAAATTCTAAATTGGAAAAACTCCCCTGCTTAGCCTCAACAAGCAAATTAAATCACTAGTGAAAACCTCCAAAGCCAATTATGAATCAAAACTAGCCTCTGAAACAAAGGGAAACCACGCAGCCTTCTTCAGTTATATCAGGAACCTCCATCGCAAAGCCCAGGTTTGTTCCAAATTAGTACTTACACTTATCCTGTTGACTTAGCCAACCTGCTTGCAGATAGGTTCAGCGCAAACTTCACCCCCCATCCCCCCAAAGGCCCTTTTGACATCCTCTATACTTGTCCTGCACCTCACATCTCCATAGATCAAGTATTAAAAGCCCTATCCAAGGCAAATAACACAGCTTTCATGGGATCTGATAATATCCCAGGATGTATTCTGCACTATTTCCAGCAAAAACTGGCTTTGCCATTGAATACCCCTGTTCAACCACAGCCTGATTACAGGCTTCATTCCAGCAGAGTGGAGAACTGCCATTGTCACCCCATTCATAAAGGTGGTACCACTACTGACCCTGGAAACTATCCCCCCATTAGCTTGACAAGACTGCTCTGTAAAGCCATGGAGTGTATTATTATGGCTCTCATAAACGAGGACATAGGCAATCTCCAAGCACTTGACCCCACCCAGTTCAGATTCAAGGCAGATCTTACCTGTTGAGCCTGGTTGACTTCCTTGAAACTGTCACCAAGGCCCTGGATGAGGGAAAGTCCATACATACAGTTTACCTTGACTTTGCCAAGGCCTTTGACACAATCATCCACTCGGGCATCATTGAAAAACTAACACAACTTGGGTAAATCCCCATCTCATTAGGTGTGTGGCCAACTGGCTCACTGACAGGATCCTCAAGATCAAAATAGGCACCTCCACCTTTGATAGCAGACCTGTCACTAGTGGAGTTCCCCAGGGATCTCTCCTAGGACACCTCCTGTTTGGCATCTACTTCTCAGAGGTCCAGGCAAAGACAAACGGCCTGTGGCTGACCAAGTTTGCAGACAGTTGTAAGTTGGGTGCTGTCATTGACTCCCAAATGATGTTAACATACTGCAAGAGGGTCTCACAGTAACTAATGACTGATGCCAAAGTCATGGCCTCAAGCTAAACACAAAAAAAATGTATCATCTTACCATTTGGCAAAAACATGGCTCCTACTGATTACCACATCAATGGCAACCCCCTAAGCACACAACCTGTGGTGAGAGACCTGGGTACTCAGGTTGATAGCAATCTCACATTCGACCATCATGTAAGTGGCAGTGGACAGAAAAGCCTTTTACTCGGTTCATCTCATAAGTAAAGGGATTGCTTCCAGAAAAAAGGAGGATGTTCATCTTTCTTCAGTCTTTCTTGCCGCGGTGTGCCCGGCGAAGAAAGCAGTTCGCAAAGTGCGATCTCGGACTCCTGAAGATACGAAATTTTTTTTTGCCCGAAGCTAAGTACCCGTAGTTAGAACTTTATCGGGCGGAGTTCTCTATACTCTTCCGTCATTAGACCAATAATTGAGTATAATGCCCAGTTTAGTTTAGTATGGACTTATCCAAACACCTGCACCAACTGGAAAGGCCACAGAAATACCTGACAAAGAGAATCCATGGCCTACAACACGTGTCCTATGCGGACAGGCTAAAATCGTTATCACTCTACTCAGTATCGTACAGATTGCTCAGAGGTGATCTGTGTCTCGCCTACAAGGCAATCTTGAACCCTGCCCTACTTGAGGTACTCCATATCCGTAAGTCTAACTCCTTGCACATTACCTGCTTGAAAGACCTGAATCTAATATACGACATCAACAAAACCTGCTAGAGAGACAGGTTTGTCTCCCAGAGGCTACCTCATCTCTGGAATAGACTTCCCATACACATCAAACAGAATACCTTGTTGACCCTCTTCAAGTGCAACCTTGATGAGTGGATGGGAAACCACAAATTTGTCCCAGGGGTTCCAGCGTTGTCCCTCATTGACAGGGGTGACAGGTGCTGACTGAGGTTTCTTTTTGGGGATAAACTCTTGGGTAGGCTTGTAAGGGCCCCTGGGTCATTACCCTAGTAACCTCCTATGACCCAGTGATCCTAAAAGGACAATATTTGTTCTCAGTGTTAGGTGGCAGAAGTAGCTGAAGCTGTTTATTGCACTGCAGGAACTCAGAAATCAGTCTCTGACATTTCTTATAGGAGCACAGGATTGATATTGTTTGTAGCTGTTTTTTTTTCTAGGTGTTGGATTGTTTTTTGCTTTGTAACCAGAAGTATGCTGATATCTATTGAGTAATTAGGCATAAACATCATTGGGCCTTACCTTACCAAAACATTTAAGAGCCCATTCAACAAGATCCATGGCAACATCATCAGTATTTTTATCCAGGGGCTCCATGGACGATATATGTGCAGCTGATACTTGGCCTAATCCCCATACCTTTATTACTCCTTACAAATTTGATTTGGTCTTGAGGGGAAGAGCAGCCTTCGACTCAACAGTGCTCAGGAATATCTTTCCTTAGAGTCCTCCCAGCATTTCAGGTAGCTGGGGACTCTGTCCCAGTTGTTGAGGAATAAATGAAAATTGACAACATCAGATAAAGAAGTTATTTACTCAGTAGCGTTGTCGCCTCACAGCAAGACGTTATCCCGTTCGATTCTCAGCTAGAGTGTCTTCTGTATGGAGGCATGTGTGAATGAGCGTGCCTTCGTTGAAGGTTGTGCATCGGGGCTGGTAATTCGGCATGTAAAAATCCACTACCAAACATAAGCGGACCGGAGTTTCCACTGTGGCGACCCCTAACCGGGATAAGCCAAAAGACACAACAACAACAACAACATTCCCTCTGTGTTGCCCATTGTCATTCTTCAACTCCCCTCCCACCAACCCCCTACCTTTGAACTAATGACTTCTGGAAGAGCGATACTTTATAAGGGACCAATCTCTTTCTTATGTTAAGCTCCAGGTATGGGTTTCTATTATCAGGGTGCTAATATGCCAGCAAACAAGATCTATGTTGGGGGATAGAGCATTATGGGTAAGGGAGGAGATGAGTCTTCCAGTGGCCATGAGGTGTAAATAACAGCCGAGCTGGATCTGAACTCAGTTGTCCCAATTGTTGAGGAAGAATGAAAATGGACAACACAGATGGAATGTTGTGGTGAGTACATAACTTCTTTTTATCTTTTCAAACTGTAAAACTGGAGCTGCACAGTTATATAGAAAGTGCTTAAATAATTAAAACAGCCGTGCAGTGTAGTAATTAAGCAGACAAACAATTAAAAAAAAAAAAATCTAATGAGAACCAGTATTGAGCTATTCAAACCAGGTAAGCAGCATACAGTTAATCTAAGTTGCCATCAAGCTTCAGTGCTGATCAGTTTATATCTACATCACCACTCTTTTATAGCATTAGAAATTGGCTAGAGAACCGGAAGATTTCATTTACATTCTCCAGGAGTGGATTCTACATGTATTGCCAAGGAATTATTTTTCTTTTCTTTTGTACATGTTTTTGGCTATTCACAGTGGACCGGCAGTTGCTCCACGTCCTGTCATTGTCCCCTTGGTCTACCTGATCCACCTCATTCATACCTAGGGCTGATGGGGAGATAGAAGATCCTAAGTAAGTGTCACAATGCTGCCAGGGAGTGTTTTATTTCTAATTTCCTGCCTGTCCTGCACATGTCCAGTAGTACTGCAAGGCATGTTGTGGAGTGGGTGTCAACTCTGAACCCCCCCCCCCCTTCAAGAGGCAGACATCAGTAGAAAGCCATATCAGCCCTGAAGTGGCACTGTGCAGTTGTTTCCATTTCTACTGGGAAAATCAAATTGCACTCCCATCCCCTCTACCTGCACCATCAGACACTTGCTATGCTTCAAACTCGGGTCTTCTGGTACATTGTCAGGACCTTATCCCTGTACACCAACACAGGTTAGGAAATTACCTTTATTATCAAGCTTAATATTTCTTTAACAGGGATATGCTGCATCCCGTGGCATCAGTCCCTAAGAGCGTCACTGGATCATATATGGCTTGACAGTCTTGAGGAGCAGAAAAGGGGAGGTATCCTGATGACTGACATCATAGCCTTATTATTATTTTTTAATCGTTATTACTATTTTCTGACAGGCTTTTAAGCAAACCATAGCAAATTTATTGTCTGTTAATTAGTCCTACATCTCCAGCTGTCACCTTCCCATGCAGTTGGTATGCTGGGGGCTTGAATGTCATGCAGGAGTAGGAACTGTGATTCATGACACTTTCTGCTTAAAAAAAATTGTTTACCTTTGTACAATGGCCATAAATTTTCCTTTTTAATGTTCAAGTTTTCCAAATGTAAACACTGATAAGCTCAAACTGCAAGATGCATTACATTTCTTACTGCTACATCTGTATCTTTAAAGTAAGGCAGTCCTTGATGTTCTTCGTGTTTCACTGTTGCAGTCATCACACTTGGGTTATCTGCATACAGGTAGCCCTCAGTCAGCCCGAATTCCAGAGTCTTAGTATTTCTGCGTCGGATGCTGTCACTTTTTCCATGACGTCAGGCGTATAAAACAGGCAGCCGACGCCATTACATCAGTCTTTCTTGCCGTGGAGGAGCTGAAGCAGAAGCAGTTCGCAAGTGCTGGTTGGCTGCTACCTGAAAATGTTCATCGTGCATTACAGCTGCAGTAATCACATATGGGTTTTCAGCATTCCAAAGTCTTGGTCAAGGCTAGAGTATAAAAGACACAGCCGGCGCCATCTTCTTCAGTCCCAGCTCCTGAATAAAATTTTGGAACCGAAGTCTTCATTAAAGCTTTTTTCTTGCCTCAGACCGATGTCAGAAAAGTTAATAATTGTATTTCTTGTGGAAAGCAAATTTGTTTGGGCCCAGACCAGTTCGCCCAGCACGGTTCTCAGTGAGACACCTTTGCAGTCCCTGACTACTGCTTATGTCGAGCCTACCAATGTGGATAGATCTACATCCACCCATGGTGTATTTAGGCCTTCATCATCTTTCTCTATCAAGGCCTTCACTAAATCCAAAACAGCCAAGCAACTTACTAGGCCTGCTACACAAGGCCCAAGACCTGGGCATGCTTAAAATGGCTGAGGACCTTATCACTCTTATCAGAGGCTCCCAGGCCCCTCGGACAAGAGACCCAGAGTAGAGGAGGATTCTCCTACTTCTGACCAAGAATCCATTTTATCAGAACATTCTGATGCTGAAGAACACTCTTAGTCCCTTTGATGCAGAGCAGTCTATTCCTTCTGTATCCCCCCCTGAGGATTTTTCCTTTGGGGAAACCTTACACTCTTTGAGAGAGCACTTCCACTGGGAAGGCCAAGACTTTTCAGACTCCAAGAAAAGGCTTAGGGAATTTCTCTGGTTACCTCAGCATAGACCTTTGGCTATTCCTCCTGTTTTGGAGGTATTGGATGATGTCTACTGAGGCCTGCCTTAATCCTGATTCTCTGCCTCCTGCACCAGTTAAGCGGATAGGTATTACAGAGTACCTAATTCTCATCAGTTCCTCTACAAAGGCCATAATGCAGACCCTGAAACTATTTCTCAAGGTCAGAAGGAATTAAGGCCTCCATGGCCAAGAATCCACTTCCTGCGGAAAGGAATCTAGATCTCTAGAAAGGTGGGGTAAGAAGGTTTACACCTCGGCCACCCTAGCCATGAGGGCCTTAAACTGCCAGTTTCATATGATTAAATATCAACAATTCCTGTTATCACAATTAAAGACCAAAATGTCACAGCCTGAACAACCAGATTTAAAAGAGTTGCAGGATATGATGCATAGTGCTGAACAAGTGGGTAAGCACACCTTACAATGTGGTTATGATGCCCTAGAGGCCTCCAGCAGATCGGGAACAAAATCTGCCAGACCAGGTGAAAGCAAAAATTCTGGATGCACCTTTACATAAGGATGTTCATTTTGGTGCTAATGCTGAGGATATATTACGTAAAATGGAAGAAAAAGCAAAATCTATGCAAACTGTCAAAGCTTTCTTACAGGTTCAGCCACCACGGTTCAGCAGGAATTGGCCTTCAAAAAACTGGTCCTTTCCAACCACTGCCAAGCCCCAAAGAGGCAGATACAGACGGAAGGGCAGAGGACAACCCCAAGGGTCCTATAGAGGCAGACAATGGCAATCACCAGCACCAAGAGGTGGTGACGACAGTGCACAGCAGTACAGGAAGCAGACTCAATGACTCCCTCATTTCCATGCCAAGCAAAATTCAACTGGCAGCACCTTTGGGAGGAAAACTGGCACTATTTGCAAACAATTGGCATATTGTCACAACAGACAAATGGATTCTGGACATAATAAACAGAGGCTACAAATTCCATTTCACACTCTGCCAAAATGAGAGGCATGCCAAACCTACCACAAAATCAAAGGGTAGAGGCACAACTACAAATTGCAAAGCTCCTAAACATGAGGGCTATACAAAAGGTACCTCGCACCAACAAGCACAAGGTTTTTATTCAAGGCTTTTCTGGTGCCAAGAAAAGGGACCCATACTGGACTTATCCATTCTAAACACATTTCTTCTCGTGCCAAAATTCAAGATGCTCACATTACAGCAACTCCTTCCCATGCTGGGCAAGGGTTTTGGCTGGTAACATTGGACCTCAAGGAGGCATACCTGCATGTCCCAATCAGACAAAGTTGCAGAAGATACCTCAGATTTCTTGCAGGTTCAAACCACTATCAATTCTCTGCATTGCCCTTTGGCTTATCTACTGTGCCCAGAGTATTCACCAAGTGCCTGGCATCAGTGATTGCATACTGCAGACTTCAAGGGATACAAATTTACCTTATCTGGATGACTGCCTGATCCAAGCGGACAGCAAACACTTACTTCTGAAACACCTGGCATATGTGACGCTTTCTCTGGGATACACCATCAACAAGGAGAAATCAAAGCTAACACCCTCTCAGAAAATAACCTTCCTGGGTGCCAACTTGGACACAAACACCCAGATGGCTTCCCTTGCACCAGAAAACAAGGGCAACTATCTCATTACTTCAAAATGCTTGCAAAAGTACCAGGCTTACTGCAAGGAAAATCCTGCAGGCTCTGGGATTCATGGCATCTTGCATTCTTCTAATCCCATGCAGCTGCACATGAGGAAACTTCAATGGTACCTAAAAATCTATGGTCTCAACACAGTCACAGCTTAGATTCCAATAATTCCCTGTCTTCAAAAGGAATTCATATGGTGGGCCCAAGCATGCCAAGTAAACACAGGCCTCCCATTCTACAAGCCTCAAGCTACACAAGTCATAACCACAGCATGAAGGACAGGTGCATTCAGGGCAGATGGCCCCAAAAGAAAAGCACCTTCACATCAATCAAAAAGAAATGCTGGCAGTAATAAATGCAATCTCAGCGTTCAGAGAATTCCTGCATCCAGGACAACTGCTCATAAGAACAGACAACACCACAGTAATGTGGTACATAAACAAACAAGGAGGGACTCATTCTTACCCCTTGTGCAGACTAACCATGACTCTTTGGAACCTAGCTCTGGAAAGACAAATGGAACTTCAGGCACAGTACCTGCCAGGAATGGAAAATACACTGGCAGACACTCTGAGCAGGCATATGACAGACCCTCACGAATGGAAGCTACATCCACACGTATTTACAGAGATTGTTCAAGCGTGGGGAAGGCCAGATATAGATCTTTTTGCCTCCCACAGAAATCATCAATTAAAAAGGTTTTGCTAGAGGACCTTCCACCCAAAGGCCTGGAAAGTGGACGCTCTTTCCTTCACATGGACAACTCGGTCAGTTTATGCATTCCCACCACTACCTCTACTGCCCAAGGTACTTTTGAAAGTAAGAACAGACAAGCCGAGGATGATACTGATTGCTCCAGACTGGCCGAGACAACACTGGTATCCACTCCTGAGGAGCCTAACACACTCCTCCGTGGCCCCTGCCTCTAACACCTCTACTGCTGACGCAGAACAATTTCAAAACCCTTCACAGTCAGCTGAAAACTCTCAGCCTAGCTGCATGGAAAATTCCTTAACATCACATCAGACACTACTCTCCAAAGAAGTGCAGGATGTCATTTTGGAGGCCAGAAGACCATCTACTAGAAAAGCTTACTCCAAAATGGAAGCGGTTTTGCTGTTGGAATGAAAACGAGGGCAGGACCCTAGAAAATTGAACCTACCTCAGATTTTACAGTACCTAGCTGAACTTTTGAGCAATGGACTTTCATTTTCCTCAATCAAAATACATGCCTCAGCAATCTCTGCAGAATTCAACATGGATCCTCCTTTATTCTCACACCCACTCCTCGACAGTTCCTCAGAGGCCAAGAACATAAGACCTCCAAGGAAACAGCCAGTGCCAGCTTGGGACCTTAACTATGTACTGGAAAATTGACATTACCTCCCTTTGAACCAGCTGCTTCAACAGAATTACAATATTTGTCCTGGAAAACAGCTTTTCTCCTGGCCATCACTTCAGCTCGTAGAGTATCTGAGTTACAGGCCCTCATGGCGGTGCAGCCATTCCTCATATTCCATCAGGACAGGGTTTCCAACCCTTCCTTTATGCCTAAAGTGGTATCTAGGGTAGCCTTAAACCAGGCCATACACCTTCCTACCTTCTACCCTAACCCTCAAAACAAAGGGGAAAGGCTGCTTCACTCTTTAGACATCCATAGGCAGCTACGTTATTACTTGGACAGAACCAAATCCTTCAGAAAATCAGATCAACTCCTAATTTCCTATGCAGTGGGGGGTCAAGGGAAACCTGTTACTAAACAGACCATTTCCAAGTGGATTGGTCACTGCATACGCTTTTGTTATTCCTATCATGGAAAGCTTGTCCCTACTGGTATCAGACCCCACTCCACTAGGGCCACAGCCACCTCTACAGCCTTCCTCAGAGGAGTGCCTACTAAAGATATCTTGGAGGCAGCCACTTGGAGTTCTGTACATACCTTCACAAAACACTACCATCTGCCTTTATACTCCAGAACAAGAGCAGGCTTTGCTACTGCAGTTTTGCAGGGCATTCTAGCTCAACCCAGTTCCATATAGTACCTACCACCCTATGCATAGCTTTGGGATTCTACCCATATGTGATTACTGCAGCTGTAATGCACGATGAACATAGTACACTTTTGTACCTACCATAAATGTAGATGTTCGAGGGCTATTACAGCTGCAGTTCCCACCCTCCTTCCCACTTGGTAAGACCTTGGGGTCTGAATAACTATTCATACCTGCTGACTGGGTTATCCTGCTATGTTTTATTTGCTTACTTTTGTGTATTAGACTTATTTATGTATTGCCTTCCTTTTGGGGGCACCTGACATCTGGGGCAAGAAAGACTGAAGAAGATGGCGTCGGCTGTGTCTTTTATACTCTAGCCTTCCTGACGTCAGAAGAGTACAACAACCGGACCAAGACTTTGGAATTCGGCCGATGAAAACCCATATGTGATTACTGCAGCTGTAATAGCCCTCGAACATCTACATTTATGGTAGGTACAAAACTGTACTTTTTCATTTTCGAATTGATAAACCTGAAGTCTTCTAAAGCTAAGTACCCCGTTGGGGATACTTTTTTCTTGCTCTAACTGATGTCAGAAGAAGTTAACAATTGTCTTGCCTGTGGAAAGCAAATACCTCACAGAAATTTTCATTTTTACTGCGTTGCCTGTTTAGGCCCAGACCACGATGTCCTTCACTGTCAGTTTTGTGCCTTGTTTAATGCCCAAACTATTCGTCATCAGGCTATCTTTGTCACTAAATTCTTTCGCTGTCGTTCTCCGTATTCCGAAATGGCTTCAATAAGCTGTCCAACTACCGATCTTCCGAAAAAATGTAAAGATAAAGACAGTTCGCATAGGTCCCAAACTGCCGACGACACTTCCGTTAAGCTAGTCACCAGTCTGCTGGTACTCAGTGAGGCGCCTTTGCAGCCCCTGATGCCCGCTTCTGTGGATTCGCAAGCCTCTGCTGAGACCCATTCAGAGTCCAGTATGCTGCGAGATGCTTCTTCAACAATGGAACCTGCGGATGTCTCTACCTTGGATGGGTCCAGAGCCCCTGTGCAGGCACCGGCTTCTGAGGGTGTATTCCATCCTACCGATGTTCGAATTAAACAGACTGCTTCATTTTTAGCCAAAATTACAGAGTTTCTTAGGCCAAGAGTATGCACTACGCCTAGAAAACTGACGACCAAAGCGCATGCTCAAGCTCCCAGGCCACAAAAACAAATGCTTAAAATGGCTGAAGACCTTATGCTAATTGGGGGAAGCCAACCTTCCCCTGCTAAGAGACAAAGAATGGAGTTCACGTCTGATTCTACAGACCAGGAGTCCGATGACTCTGACCCTTCTGATTATCAGGACATGCCCTTATTAGCCTATGAGGATTCAGATGCAGAGGAATCCATTCCCTCTGCCTCCCCTCCAGAAGATTTTTCTTTTGGTGAAATCTTGCATACTTTAAGAGAGCATTTCCACTGGGAATGCCAAGACTACCCTCAGTCCAAAACGAGACTCGAGGAATTTTTAGAGTTGCCACAGCACAGGTCTCTAACTATACCCCCTGTCCTGGATGTTGTAGATGATGTCTTTATGGAATCCAGTCTTACTCCAGACACTTTTACCTCCGGCCCCTAGAAAACCTGAGGGGGACTACAGTGTACCTGATTCACACAAGTTTCTTTTCAAGAATCCTGCTGCTGACCAAAGAGATAATTTCCCAGGGACCTAAAGGTATTAAGGCTACTACAGCCAAAAATCCTACCCCTTCGGACAGGGATTCTAGAGCTTTAGACAGTTGGGGTAAAAAGGTCTATACCTCTGCAACTCTTGCTATCAGGGCATTGAATTGCCAGTTTCACATGCTCAAGTATCAACAACATATTATGGAACTAATTAAACAAAAAATGGAATTTCCAGATTGTGCAAAAATCAAAGATTTACAAGAGCTAATGCATTCTGCAAACCAAGTTAGTAAGCATACTTTGCAGTGTGCTTTGATGCCCTAAAAGCATCTTGCAGGGCTGCAGTCACTGGTTCTGTACTGAGAAGACATGCTTGGCTGAAGGAACAAACCTTGCCAGATCATGTCAAATCCAAATTACTAGATGCTCCTTTATATAAGGTTTGTTTGGCACCAAGGCAGAAGAAGTTCTTAAAAAGATGGAAGAAAAAGCTAAATCTATGCAAACTGTTAAAGAATTCTTACAAGTGCAGTCACCTAGATTCAGTAGGCATTGCCCTTCAAAACATTGGTCCTTTCCATCCCCTTCCAGGCCTTCCCAGACAAGACCCAGGGTTAACAGGCCACCCAGACTACAGTCTCAGGGTATGTAGAGATCCAAACAATGGAGTGCCCCCCACCCCAAAAACAGGGAGTGGTAAGCTGCCCCCCTATGGAAAAAGTTCACAATGACTTTTCAGACCTACTTCCCAGCCCTGCCCGACTGCTTGTGCCCCTAGGAGGAAAACTTGCCCTTCATGCAAAAAACTGAATGTCCATCACTCGGGACTGATGGGTCCTCAACATTGTATCCCAGGGGTACAAATTCTACTTCCATTCACTGCCAACCACAAGCGGGTTTCCAGACCTTCCTCCAAACTAGTGGCCAGAGGCCCAAAAGCAAGTACTTTCCCTGCTCAATATCAGAGCTGTTCAGCCTGTTCCAGTAGAACAAAGGGGTCAGTGTTTCTACTCCAGACTTTTCCTGGTGCCCAGAAAAGAGGGCTCTTGGCACTCTATCCTGGATCATTCAACTCTCAACACTTTCCTGGTGGTCCCAAACTTACCCTGCAACAGCTTCTCCCTATGCTAGCCAAGGATGCCTGGCTAGTCACTCTAGACTTAAAAGAAGCTTATCTGCACATCCCCATAAGGGAGTCATGCAGGAAATATCTAAGTTTCAGGGCAGGATCTATGCGCTATCAGTTCTTTGCACTTCCCTTGGCTTATGTACTGCGCCCAGAGTATTCCCAGAATGCCTGACTCTGGCCATTGCATACTGCAGGCAGAGAAATATCCAAATTTACCCGTACTTGGATGACTGCCTGATTCAAACGGGCAGTCAGGAATTGCTGCTTCAGCACCTGGCATTTGTAACAAACCTTCTCACTTCATTGGGGTACACCATCAACGAAAAGAAATCTCAACTGGTACCCAGTCAAAAGATTGTATTTCTGGGAGCAAGCCTGGACACAACTTCCCAGATTACATTTCTAACCAGAAAAACAGGTCTATCTGACAGACTACTTCAAACAAATGGCCACCAGAACCCAGCTATCTGCAAGAAAAATACTCCAAGCCCTAGGGTTCATGGCCTCCTGTATTCTGCTAATTCCATATGCAAGATTGCATATGAGGAAACTTCAGTGGTACTTAAAAAGTCTTTGGTGCCAGCATTCTCAGTACTTGGAAACTGTCATTTCTATCATACCTTGTCTAAGGGCAGAGTTCCTTTGGTGGGCAGAGGCATGCAACCACAACAAGGGACTGCATTTCACTCAACCCCAAGCCCTGACAACAGATGCATCAGACTATGCATGGGGGGGGGCTCACATGGTAGACAAATGCATTCAGGGCCACTGGAGCCCAAGGCAGATTCTCCTGCACATCAGTCAGAAAGAGATGCTAGCTGTACAGAATGCTCCAACAGCCTTCAGATACCTAATCCTTCCAGGACAATTGCTGATAAAAACAGACAACACCACAGTTATGTGGTACATAAACAAGCAGGGGGGGACCCATTCTTACCCACTCTGCAGGTTAGCCATGGCCCGGTGGAACACAGCCTTGAACAACCAAGTACATCTACAAGCTCAATTCCTGCCAGGCAAGTAAAAGTCTCTGGCAGACGACTTGAGCAGAAATCTCCTAGACCCACACGACTGGAAATTGGAGCCCAACACATTCAACCTTCTGAGCCAGAGGTGGTGGACACCAGAGGTGGCTCTCTTTGCCTCCCCCGAGAACCACCAGTTAGGCAAATACTGCACCAGAAACCCTCACAGCAGGGCCTGGAAGGTGGATGCTTATCCTTTCAATGGGAAAATCTCTCAATCTAAGCCTTTCCCCTCTGCTCCTTCTCTCGAGAGTACTACTTAAGATAAAACAAGACAGACCATGGGCAATTCTGATTGCCCTGGACTGGCCACGCCAGCACTGGTACCCACTCTTGCGCAGCCTGACAATGGTGCCACCCTGGCACCTACACCAGCCTCCTACCCTGCTGTCTCAGCAGGAGGGACAGATTTTGCATCCACAATTGCAAACCCTAAACCTTGCAGCCTGGCTTATCCCTTGAATACCCCACCAGCAACCCACAGCAAACAGGTGCTGGATGTCATTCTTGAAGCCAGAAGGCCTAGTACTAGGAAATCCTATGCTGAAATGTGGAAAAGGTATTGTTCTTGGATTCAGTCTAAAGGAAAGGACACAGTTGTGCCTTCCTTATCTCTAATCCTGGACTACTTAGCAGAACTACGAACTACTACACAGAGGCCTATCCTTCTCCTCCATTAAGACTCATGCCTGTGCCATCTTGGCTCATTATAATACTGAGCCACCTCTTTTTTTTCTCACCCTCTCATCAAACAGTTCCTGAGAGGGGCTAACAACTTAAGGCCCCCAAGGAGAGCACCCACCCCTGCCTGGGACCTTAACTTTGTATTGGAAAAGCTCACGCTTCCACCTTTTGAACCTGCTGCTTCAGCAGAGTTAAAATTCCTCTCTTGGAAAACAGCCTTGCTTTTAGCCATAACTTCAGCTAGAAGAGTGTCTGAGTTACAAGCACTAATGGCTGTGGAACCATTCATTATTTTCCATGCTGACAGGTTTCCCACAGGACTAACCTGTCCTTTATGCCTAAGGTGGTGTCCACTGTGGCTCTAAACTTAATCCATCCATTTACCAACCTTCTTCCCTAACCCTCAGAATAAAGGGGAAAGGTTCCTGCACTCTTTAGACGTGCACAGACAGCTCAGGTTCTACCTTGATAAGACTAAGCCTTTCAGAAAATCTGACCAGCTGCTAGTCAGCTTTGCTACAGGGGCAGAGTGTACAGGGGCAGAGTGTAAGGCTATTTCAAAACAAACCATTTCCAAATGGATAGCACACTGCATCCATTTCTGCTACAAGCACCATGGAAAGCCAACCCCTCAGGGGTTCAGAACACATTCCACTAGGGCTACTTCTACCTCTACAGCATTTCTCAGGGAAGTCCCTACCAGGGACACTCTCTGGAAGCTGCAACCTGTAGTTCTGTACACACCTTCACCAAGCATTACCACCTACCTATCTTTTCCAAATTCAGGGCTGGATTTGCTACAGCAGTCTTGCAAGGCCTACTAGCCAGCCCTAACACTTTTTGACTGCCTCCACCCTTCCTCAGCTTTGGGACTCAACCCAAGTGTGATGACTGCAACAGTGAAACACGAAGAACATAATACAGTTGTGTACACTTACCGTAAATGTAGATGTTCAAGTGTATTCACTGTTGCAGTCCTGGTTTCCCTCCCTCCAGCCCCCTGGTTTTCTCTATCTATCTATGTACCTCTCCTCTCTATGGCTATTCCTAAGGGCATTGGTATTTACTTTTTACTGGTGGTGTTCCCTACCATATACTAGCTCCCTATTTGGGGGCTCCTGACATTTGGGGCAAGAAAAACTGATGTAATGGCGTTGGCTGCCTGTTTTATACCCCTGATGACCTGACGTCATGGAAGAAGCAACAGCATCCGACGCAGAAATACTAAGACTCTGGTATTCGGGCCGACTGAGGGCTACCTGCAGGCAGATAACCCAAGTGTGATGACTGCAACAGTGAATACACTCTAACATCTACATTTATGGTAAGTGTACACAACTGTACTTTCTCAGCAGCCTTGGAGTAAGTCTATGGGTAGCTTAATGGCAGTAATATAGAGGATTATGATCAGGTTGCTGATCCTAGTATGTGTTCAAGACGTGGATGCCAAGACATTTTCGCTCGAGAAGTGAATCTTGGCATCCATGAATCTTGGCATCCATGTCAAGAACATATAGTGGCTGGTTAGAATTGGAGACCAAGTCATAATTCCTTGTAGTGCTTGGAGCTTTATTTGCTCCATGTGATACAAGTTACAGTAAAAATGAAGGGAAAAAAACACCAAGTGTCCATAAAACATTGGGCAAGCGCTGTCAGGCAGTGTAACACATTTCCTGACTTATACACTTACCTTACATGCCTCTACACTGTCCATATTGTTACATAATGTCCAGATTTTTGCCTCACATCTGGTCTGTTCCTCAAAGTCTGTGGTTATCGGGCTAATTAATGAAGACTGAAGTTATAAAATGATCTACATTTAAATTTCAGATTTCATAGCTATAGAAAATGGAGATCATACTTCCTTTTATTCTAGCAACTCTCTTAAGTTTGGAACAGGAAGTCAGGACATGTTACTGGTATAAGCAGAAGGCAAAAACATCTTTTTTATTTTATTCTGCCCACTGTCGTCTGCTACTCAGTAGTGGCAAATTAGAGTGCCTAATGCTAGACCCAATCTTAACAACTTAAGCAGGGAGGGTCGAACAATTGTTAAGGTCATGTCTCTTGCAATTCAGACACTTAACTGGTTGTTTTTTTTCAGAATATCTGAGTGTAATCGTTGTGCTCCATGCAGTTCAAAAATGTTATATTTTAGACAAAACACTGTAAGTCTATGAAACTGTAAGGTTATTGCTCTAATGTTTTATAAACCAAGTGAAAATCTGCTGTGTATTTCACGGAGTTGTTTAGCCAATTCAATACAGATTATTTCTCCTTCTGTCAGAAGGATGTTGGACTGCTAATGTACTTCTGCTATCTGGAAGTAAAAGGGTTAAATGTAGTGCTGCAGCTGTCCAACAGGAAATCAGATTTTCCACAGGTCTGAACAAGAAGTGGATTTCAATTTGGACATGCTGCCTGTCTCTCTGTTTAGCTTGAATCAGCAAGCCAAGAAACATGGTTATTCAGTTAACTGTTTCCAAAGTCCACTGTGGCTTATTTTATTTATTTTTTTAGAGTTAGACATTTATAACATCATATTGGAAACTTGGGAGCCACTTCAGTAAAGTAGTATACAGTGTAGTTTTGTATGTTTGTAGAGCCTCTTCTGTAATAGTGAAACAGGATGAGCCTAACATAGCAAGAGTGCTGAAACCTTTTTTATGAATCAAAAATAAAATTGCAAATACAGGCATCCCTTTACTTTGAACACACTCTAAGCTGCTAGTAATGTTCACACGTATGCAGGAAGAATTTGTTTCTTTAGAAACATTGAGAATATAAAGACTGTGTTTTGTACTTTCATGTTTGTTACATGTCTCTAAACGGCTGTCAGATGTTCTTCATGTTTCACTGTTGCAGTCATCGCATTTGGGTTATCTGCCTGCAAGTAGCCCTCAGCTGGGCTGAATACCAGAGTCTTGGATTTCTGGGTCGGATGCTGTTTCTTCTTCCATGGCGTCAGGTCGTCAAGGGTATAAAACATGCAGCCGACGCCATTACATCAGTCTTTCTTGCTGTGCGGTGCCCGAAGCAGAAGCAGTTCGCAAGTGCCGGTCAGCCGACTCCTGAAATTTTCTTTTTCGAGTTTCAGAACCGAAGTCTTCAAAAAAGCTAAGTACCCTGTTGGGGATCCTTTTTTATTTTGCTCTTAACCAATGTTGATTCCTGACTGTGCTGAACACAAAGAATTACAGGATTTAATGCATTCTGCAGAACAAGTTGGTAAACATACTTTGCAATGTGGTTTTGACTCTTTAGAAGCATCTTGCAGGGCTGCTGTCACTGGGTCTGTACTTAGAAGGCATGCTTTGCTTAAGGAGCAAAACTTGCCAGATCATGTTAAAGCTAAATTACTGGATGCTCCCTTAAACCAAGACCGCTTGTTTGGCAAAAAAGCAGAAGTCCTCAAAAAGATGGAGGAAAAAGCTAAATCTATGCAAACTGTTAAAGATTTCCTGCAAATACAGCCTCCAAGATTTAGTAGGCATTGACTAAAGAATTGGTACTTTCCAGCCTCTTCCAGGCCTTCTCAGTCCAAGTCCAGGAGCAGCAGACCACCTAGGTTACAGTCTCAAGCTACGCATAGGCCTAAGCAGTGGGGGGCACCCACTTCCAAAGCAGGGAGTAGTAAGACACCCCCCTACGAGAAAATGGCACAATGACTTACCCTGCCAAGCCCTGCTCAGATGTCTGCTCCCTTAGGAGGAAAGCTCACCCTGCTTGCAAAAAACTGGGAACTCATTACCCAGGACAAAGGGTTTTGAATATAGTTTCCCAAGGATACAGATTCCACTTCCACACCCTACCAACCCCAAACAGTTGGCCAGACCTACCCCCAAATCAGTGTGCAGAGGCTCAACAGTAGGTTCTCTCTCTTCTAAGTATTAGGGCTATTCAACCTGTCCCAGCAGAAGAAGGGGGACAAGGTTTTTATTCAAGACTTTTCCTGGTACCCAGAAAAGACCGCTTCCTGGTGTCCTATCCTGGATTCTAAACACTTTTTTGGTAATCCCAAAATTCAAGATGCTAACACTTAAACAGCTGCTTCCTATGCTAGGCAAAGATGCCTGGTTGGCAACCTTAGACTTAAAGGAAGCTTATCTGCACATTCCAGTAAGGGAATATTGCAGGAAATACCCATGCTTCAGGCAGGCTCCATGCACTTTCAGTTCTCTGCACTTCTCTTTGGCTTATCTACTGTGCCCAGGGTATTCACAAATTGTCTAGCTCCAGCCATTGCATTTTGCAGGCAGAGAAATATTCAGATATACCCATACTTGAACGATTGTCTGATTCAGGCAGAAAGCCAGGAATTGCTATTAAAACATATGGCATTCATAAAGAAACTTCTAAATTCACTGGGGTACACCATAAACGAAAAGAAATCTCACCTAGTACCCTGCCAACAAATTGCATTCATGGGAGCAAGCTTGAACACAACTTCCCAGATGCTTTCCTTACTCCAGAGAAACAAGTTTATTTGACAACCTACTTCAAACTACTGGCCACAGAGACCCAGCTATCTGCAAGGAAAATTCTGCAAGCCCTGGGGTTCATGGCCTCATGCATTGTACTAATTCCATATGCAAGACTGCATATGAGGAAACTACAATGGTATCTAAAAAGCCTATGGTGTCAGCATTCTCAGAACCTGGAATCAATAATTCCTATCATTTCTTGTATAAAGACGAGTTCCTTTGGTGGGCAGAGGCCTGCTTCCACAACAAGGGGCTCCCTTTCACTCTACCCCCTACCGCCCAAACCATAACAACAGACTCCTCAGACTATGCATGGGGGCTCACTTGGCAGGGCAGTGCTTTCTGGGCAAATGGAACACGAGACAGATGCACCTGCATATCAACCAAAAAAGAAATGTTAGCTGTACAGAATTCCCTGACAGCCTTCAAGGGCCACATTCTTACAGGACAATTATTGGTAAAGACAGACAGCACCACAGTTATGTAGTACATAAACAAGCAGGGAGGAACCCATTCGTACACTCTCTGCAGACTAGCCATGGCTCTGTGGAACACAGCCTTGAGCTACCAAGTGCACCTACAAGCTCAATTCCTGCCAGGCAAGCTAAATTCACTGGCAGACGACCTAAGCAGAAATCTCATGGACCCACACGAATGGAAACTGGAACCAAAAATATTCAACCTCTTGAACAAATGCGGGACTCCAGAGATAAGACCTGTTTGCCTCCCATCAGAACTACCAGTTGGACAAATTCTGCACAAGGACTTCCCACAGTCAAGCTTGGAAAGTGGATGCCTTGTCCTTTACCTGGGAAAGCCTCTCAGTTTATGCCTTCCCCCTCTGCCTCTCCTCTCAAAGGTTCTGCTAAAGATAAAACAGGACAAGCCAAGGACAATACTGATTGCACTAGACTGGCCATGCCAGCACTGGTACCCCCTCTTGCGCAGTTTGACACTGCTGGAACCATGGCACCTGCCTCAGAACCCTTTACCTGCTGCCCCAGCAGGCGGGCCAAATTCTGCACCCTCAGCTTCAAACCCTGAACCTTGCAGCCTGGCTAATTCCTTGAGCTCTCCAATAGCATCCCTCAGTAAGCAGGTGCTAGATGCCATTCTGTAGGCAAGGAGGCCTGGTACTAGAAAATTCTATGCTGAAAAGTGGAAAAGATACTGTTCCTGGAGCCAGACTCAGGGGATGGGCACAACGGTACCCAGCTTACCTCATATTCTTCAGTACTTAACAGAAATGCTCCACAAGGGCCTATCCTTCTCAGCAATTAAAATTCATGCCTCTGCCATTTCAGCACATTATAATACTGAACCACCCCTCTTCTCTCACCCCCTGCTAAGGCAATTCCTCAGAGGGGTCAAACTTTAAGACCTCCCCCCCAGGAGATCCCCTACTCCAGCCTGGGGCCTTAACAGTATATTGGAAAAGCTCACTCTCCCTCTTTCTGAGCCAGCTGCAACTGCAGAGTTGAAATTCCTTTCTTGGAAAACAACCTTCCTTCTACCCATCACTTCAGCAAGAAGAGTGTCTGAATTACAGGCCCTCATGGCAGTGGAGCCCTTCATTATCTTCCATGCAGACAGGGTTTCCCTCAGGACCAATCCTTCCTTTATGCCCAAGGTGGTGTCTAGTGTGGCCCTAAGTCAGTCCATTCATTTGCCTACCTTTTCCCGAATCCATAAAACAGAGGAGAACTAATACTGCATTCTTTGGACGTGCACAGACAACTTAGATTTTATTTGGACAGGACTAAGCCTCTCAGAAAATCTGAACAGCTGCTAGTTGGCTTTGCTGCAGGGGCAGAGGGGAAGGCCATTTCAAAGCAAACCATTTCTAAATGGGATAGCCCATTGCATTCATTCCTGCTATAAGCACCATGGAAAAACCTACTCCACAGGTGATAAGATCACATTCCATCAGGGCTGCATCTACCTTTACAGCCTTTCTCAGAGGAGTCCCTACCAGGGACATCTAGAAACTGCTACATGGAGTTCTGTACATACCTTCACCAAGCATTACCACCTGCCTATTTTTTCTAAATCCAGAGCTGGTTTTGCCACTGCAGTCTTGCAGGGCTTAATAACTGGCCCTAATGCTCTCTGACTTCCTCCTCCCTTCCTTAGCTTTGGGAATCAACCCAAATTTGATGACTGCAACAGTGAAACACGAAGAACATAGTACAGATGTTCATTGTGTTACACTGCTGCAGTCATTACACTTGGGTTATCCTGCCGTCAGGCGGTTCCCCAGTCGGCCTGAGTTCCAAAGTCTTGGTCCGGCGTCGGTTGCTGTCGCCTCCTCCCTGACGTCAGTGCGACAGGGGTACATAAGATGCAGCCGACGCCATTTTCTTCAGTCTTTCTTGCCACTCGGTGCCCGAAGCAGTTCGCAAGTGCCGGTCGGCCGACTCCTGAGATTTTCTTTCCAAATCCAGAACCGAAGTCTTCTACAAAGCTAACTACCCCGTTGGGGAAACTTTTTCTAGCCTCAGACCGATGTCAGTAAAAGTTAATAACTGTATTTCTTGTGGGAAGCAAATACCTCTTAAGGATTTCCACTCCTGTTGTATTCCATGCCTAGGCCCAGACCACGACGTCACTGGTTGTCGGTTTTGTGCTTGATTTTGCCCGACATTATTTTGGCAGAAAATTCAATTACACCATGCTGTCGGAACTTCCGATGACCAGATTACGTAAAAAGGGCAAGGACAGACATCAGAGGCCCAAAACTGACGACGAGGCCTCTTCTAGGCCGGTCACTGGTGCTCCGGTTTTCAGCGAAGCGCCTACGCAGCCCCTGACTACCGCTTCCACAGAACCACAGACCGCATCCGACTCCCACGTGGAGCTGGCTGGGCCTTCGGATGCTGTAGGTTTTCAGTTTACTGAAACTAACCCTTCAGAGGGAACCGATGTAGCTGAGCAATCCACAGCTTCAGAGGGTGTTTTCAGACCTACGCAGTTGACCATTAAACCCTCTGCTAAGTCTAAGCCCCCTTAAAAACAAAGAAACAGACACAGCATTCTCCAGGACAGGCTTCCATGCCTAAGAAACAAATGCTAAAAATGGCCGAAGACCTTATTACCCTGATCAGGGGTCCCATCCCCCTCCTGATAAAAGGCCCAGACAGGATGCAGACAGTGAATCTTCCGACCAGGTGTCCATTTCCTCAGATTCATCCTCAGACCTAGGATATTCTTTACCCCCTTATGAGGATTCTGATGCTGAGGAATCAATTCCATCAGCCTCTCCGCCTGAGGATTACTCCTTTTGGTGAGACCTTACATAGAGGGAGCATTTCCATTGGGAAGGCCAGGATTACTCAGAATCCAAGAAAAGGCTCAGAGACTTCCTTTTATTGCCTCAACACAGACCCCTTCCTATTCCGCCAGTGTTAGATATTGTGGATGATGTGTACACTGAATCCAGCTTAAACCCTGACTCCTTACCCCCAGTTAAACTTGATAGATATTACAGAGTCCCTGACTCTCACAAATTTCTGTACAAAAGCCCTGTTGCTGACCCTGAAACTATTTCTCAGGGACCCAAAGGGATTAAGGCCTCATCAGCAAAAAACCCAGGTCCCTCTGACAGAGATTCCAGAGCATTGGACAGATGGGGAAATAAAGTATATACGTCTGCAACTCTAGCAATGAGAGCCTTGAATTGCCAGTTTCACATGCTAAAATATCAGCAATTTTTGATGTCTCAGTTGAAACAAAAGATGCTTCCAGATTCAGATCCTCCTAATTTTAAAGAAATGCAGGATTTATTGCATGTAGCTGAACAAGTGGGAAAACATACTTTGCAATGTGGGTTTGATTCCTTAGAGGCCTCCTGTAGAGCAGCAGTTACAGGCTCTGTCATTAGAAGGCATGCTTGGTTAAAAGAACATATGTTACCAGATCATGTTAAGGCCAAATTGTTGAATGCACCTTTGCAGCGGGATGTGTTTGGAGTTAAGGCAGAGGAGGTATTAAAGAAGATGGAGGATAAGGCAAAATCTATGCAAATGGTGAAAGATTTCTTACAGGTTCAGCCTCCTCGTTTTAGCAGAAATTGGCCAACAAAGAATTGGTCCTTTCCAGTCACAGACAGACCTCAAAGGGGCAGATATAGACGTCCAAGAGGTAGAGGTCAAGCACAAGGCCCTTACAGGTCTCGACAATGGGGTACACCAGGCCAGAAAGAAGGGGAAGACAGGCCTCAACCTTATAAAAAGCAGCCTCAATGACTTTCCACTACAGCTGCCAAACAGCTCCCTCTTGGCAGCACCCTTAGGAGGAAAACTGGCACTTTTCTATCACAATTGGCATTGCATCACCAAAGACAAATGGGTTCTCAACATTGTATCTCAAGGTTACAGGTTCCACTTTCACACTCTGCCAAGGTTAAAAGGAATGCCAAATTTGCAACCAAATCAATGGGCAGAGGCTCAAAAACAAATTACAGCACTCATGGACATGAGAGCTATTCAAAAGGTACAACCACAGGAGCAAGGACAAGGATTTTACTCGAGACTCTTTTTGGGTCCCAGAAAGGACAAAGCCTGGAGACCCATTCTGGACCTTTCTTCTCTAAACACTTACCTGGATGTTCCGAAATTCAAAATGTTAACACTACAGCAGCTTCTTCCCTTGCTGGGCAAGAAAGCTTGGCTCATGACTTTGGACCTCAGGGAGGCATACCTGCATGTCCCTATCAGACAAAACTGCAGAAGATACTTCAGATTTCTAGCTGGTTCAATGCACTATCAATTCTCTGCACTGCCCTTTGGCTTATCTACTGTGCCCAGGGTCTTCACAAAGTGCCTGGCACCAGTAATTGCATTTTGCAGGCAAAAAGGAATTCAAATTTATCCATACCTGGACGACTGCCTGATTCAAGCAGAGAGCAAGGACATTCTTCTAAAGCATCTGGCATACGTAAAAAAGTTAAGTTGTCTGGGGTACACAGTAAACGAAAAAAAATCAAAACTAGTGCCCTCACAACAGATAATATTCCCGGGTGCCAGCTTGAACACAATGGCCCAGATGGCTTATCTCACGCCAGACAAGCAAGGACAACTGACTCAATACTTTCGTTTGATGGCAACAAAGACCCAACTCCCTGCAAGAAAAATTCTGCAGGCCTTGGGCTACATGGCATCTTGCATACTACTAATTCCATATGCCAGACTGCATATGAGGAAACTACAATGGTACCTAAAGAGTGTATGGTCTCAACACTGTCAAAGTTTGGAAACAGTTATACCACTAATTCCTTGCCTTCAACAGGAGTTTCGATGGTGGGCTCAAGCTTGTCATCTCAACAAGGGACAGCCTTTTACTCAACCCACAGCCAGGCAAACACTGACAACAGATGCATCGGATTACGCCTGGGGAGCACACATGGCAGGAAAATGTATTCAGGGCGAGTGGCCCACAGAGCAAAGACATCTCCACATCAATCAAAAAGAGATGCTAGCTGTACAAAATGCAATTACAGCTTTCAAGGACCTGCTGCATCCAGGACAACTACTACTAAAGACAGACAACATTGGTTATGTGGTACATAAACAAGCAAGGGGGCATACACTCCTACCCCCTCTGCAGACAAGCCATGACCTTGTGGAACACAGCTCTAGACTACCAAGTTCATCTGCAAGCACAATTCCTGCCAGGAGAGAAAAACACACTGGCAGACGACCTAAGCAAAAACATCATGGACCCCCACGAATGGGAGTTGAACCCACAAATATTCAGAATGATCACACAAAAATGGTGGAGCCCGGACATAGATCTGTTTGCATCCCCAATGAACTGCCAGTTACAGAAATTCTGCACAAGGAGCTACCATCCACAAGCATGGAAAGTGGATGCCCTCTCATTCAGCTGGAAAAACCTGCAAGTATATGCTTTCCCTCCTTTACCTCTTCTTCCAAAGGTACTCATAAAAGCCAGGCAAGAAGAGACAAAGATGATCCTGATTGCACCAGACTGGCCACGCCAGCACTTTTACCCAATCTTAAAGAACTTAGCACAAGAACCACCCTGGATTTTGCCTCAAATCCCACAGTTGCTGACACAGCACAACAATCGGATACTTCACAGCCAGCTAAATACCTTAAATCTAGCTGCATGGAAAATTCCTTAGTCAAGCAAGCAATGCCTCTCTCCAAAGCTGTTATGGATGTCATTCCAGAGGCCAGAAGGCCTAGCACCAGGAAAGCCTACTCGGATAAATGAAAGAGATTCTGTGTCTGGAACCAAGCGCACAGCCTTGACCCTCCTGTCCCAAACATCCCTCAGATACTTCAATACTTCACTGAGATGCTGGACAAGGGCCTCGCCTTCTCATCCATCAAGATCCACGCCTCAGCCGTTTCTGCTCATTACAACACGGATCCACCAATTTTTTCTAATCCTTTGCTCAAACAGTACCTCAGAGGGGCTAAAAATAGAGCACCTACACCAACTTGGGACCTCAACTTTGTTTTGGAAAAATTAACTTTACCTCCTTTTGAGCCAGCTAACGCAGCAAAATTAAAATACATCTCTTGGAAAACTGCTCTGCTACTGGCAATAACATCAGCACGAAGAGTTTCAGAATTACAGGCACTAATGGCAGTGGAACCTTTCCTCATCTTCCACCAGGACAGGGTGTCTTTAAGAACTAACGCTACGTTTATGCCAAAGGTTGGTATCAAGTGTGGCTCTAAACCAAACTATTCACTTGCCAACTTTTTATCCTAAACCACAGAACAAAGGGGAGAGACTACTACATTCTTTGGACATTCACAGACAGTTACGCTTCTACTTGGACAAAATCAAAGCTTTCAGAAAATCTGAGCAATTATTGGTAGCATACGCTGCAGGAGCACAGGGAAAAGCCATTTCAAAGCAGACTATTTCAAAATGGATAGGACACTGTATACGTTTCTGCTATACCCACCATGGGAAACCTGTACCTAGCAGCATTAGATCTCACTCCACCAGGGCAACAGCCACTTCAACTGCCTACCTCAGAGGAGTACCTACCAAGGATATTTTGGAAGCAGCAACATGGAGTTCTGTGCATACCTTCACCAAACATTACCATTTGCCTTTATACTCCAAATCCAGAGCTGGCTTCACCACTGCTGTCCTGCAGGGCCTTATAGCCACCCCTAATGCCTTATAGATCCAGCCTCCCTACCTCAGCTTTGGGATTCCACCCAAGTGTAATGACTGCAGCAGTGTAACACGATGAACATAGTACAGTTTTGTACCTACCATATATGTAGATGTTAGAGTGTAAACACTGCTGCAGTCCAGGTTACCCTCCCTCCTTCCCCTCTTACTTTCTGGTACGTACCTATGTCTTCTACCCTTTACTACCTATGGGGAGTATTTGCTGGTAACTATAAAAATGGTTGTTTGCTTTTCTTTTTCAAATATTTTACTAGCAATTTGAATTGCCTACCTATCTGGGGGCACCTGACATCTGGGGCAAGAAAAACTGAAAAAAATGGCGTCGGCTGCATCTTATGTACCCCTGTCGCACTGACGTCAGGGAGGAGGCGACAGCATCCGACGCCGGACCAAGACTTGGGAACTCAGGCCGACTGGGGAACCGCCTGACGGCAGGATAACCCAAGTGTAATGACTGCATCAGTGTTTACACTCTAACATCTACATTTGTGGTAGGTACAAAACTGTACTTTGTGTACACTTACCATAAATGTAGATGTTCGAGTGTATTCACTGTTGTATTCCTGGTTACCCTCCTTCCAGCCCCTGACTTCTCTTGACTCTACCTCTACTTCTTGTTTGGTGTATTTAAGCTTTCTGGTGTATTTGCTTTTTGATGGAGGTGTACCATAACATATAATTGCTTCCCATTGTGGGGGCACCTGACATCATGGGCAAAAAAAACTGATGTAATGGCGTCGGCTGCATGTTTTATACCCCTGACGACCTGACGCCGTGGAAGAAGACAGCATCTGATGCAGGAATCCAAGACTCTGGTATTCAGGCCAGCTGAGTGCTACCTGCAGGCAGATAACCCAAATGTGATGATTGCAACAGTGAATACACTTGAATATCCTTACATTTATGGTAAGTGTACACAACTGTACTTTTTTTGTTTTAAATGTTTAATATGCATATCACCTTATACAATAGACCAGGTTAAATGAGGTCAACTGTATTCCCTTATCCTGCCTTTTAGCAAACTGTTTAGCAATATTTATTCATTTATTTTGCAGGAGGACATTAAATGGGGTTAAATCAATATCACACATTGTTGTATCCAATGTCTGTGCGAAAATGACCCATGTGTTGAACATTCATTAGTATTGTCAGTGATGTTTTGCTGTAAATTCCAGTGTTGTCTTGTACATTAAATATGTGCAGGGTAGAATAGACAGAGGTATAGTGTAGAAATTAAAGCAAGTAGCTACTGAATCCTCAGTCCCATTCTGACTCTTCTGATTAGTAATGTTTCTCTTGACATTTGGACCTGTATCTTTTACTAATATTCTTGTTAGGTCGTTAGGAACAAAATTTCCCTAGTAAGAATGTAGTGATTTTGGTTGGGATCTACTTAACTCCAGTAAGAATTTAGCGATTTGCTTGTGATACCAAGCCATGTCAGGATGTCAGTTTTTGCAGTTCAATTTATACAGCTAAAGCAGTTAGAAACCCATAGGTGTTGGGAAGCTTTTTCCTGCAGCACTCTGCCAGATGTTCTGAAGAGCATCACATTTTAACATCACAGGCAAGGTACTTGTATTTATAGAACTGAAGCAGGTGTAAAAGAAGGATGGAAAATGACTGCCAGCATTTGAACTGTTGGATGCCTTTTTTCATTCTGTTAGAATGACTGAGAAGTATTTATTGTGGATTAGGCTCATGGTGTATTGTTACATATTTTTTTCTTTCATTTAGTTTGATTTCACTAGTGCATACAAAAAAGTTTTTTTGAAAGATTAAAGGTATAATTCTCACTTCTACTGTATTTAATGTAGTTTCTTTCTTTCCTTTTGATTTTATTATTGCATACAAGAAAAAGATATTTGCAAATGATTGGAACCCTTTCACATTCCCCATGCACTTTAATATAATATCATAGTGATCTACAGTATTTTGAATATACCCCCAAATAGTTGGAAGTTTGCTTTTCACTGCTCAGTCTGAGAATTGCACATGTGGTCTTTGTAACAACAAAGTCTGAGTAAAAAGTCCAAAGTTTCAGTACCTCAGAGTATTCCTGTCACTCCAACTGCTGTAATTGCAGAGTTTAAGTGGCAGGTTGCCAGGGTGCTAGGGGCAAAACACCCATGCAAAAATGTTTTAATGGTAGTGTGGTGAATTTCGAGATTCACTGCATTACTGGGCAGTTGTACTGTAGTCTTTACGTTTGCTTACTGATCATGCTTCCAATAGGAAGCCATTTATGGCATTACATCCTGGATGTGATGTACATATTACTGACTCCATGAACATAGAATATGCTTGTCAAACTCTTGTTAAAGGAAGTATACATCACAACTTATGCATTCACCATGTCTGTGTTGGAGAGAGACAAGGCCTTATAGTCTTAGCATAAACACAGATGTATGTCATATGAGCATATGCACTCACAACATCTGTGTTGGAGAGTAAAGCCTTGTAGTCTCATCACAAGTGCTGGTATATTCAGATGAGCAGATGGCTGAATTCCTTATCATTGTCATCAACCCCTTTTTCCCATTTTTTCATGGGGTCAGGGTGTTGCATCAGCTGTCTCTACCTCTCTCGATTCATTGCTAATGTTCATCGTGTTTCACTGTTGCAGTCATTTACACTTGGGTTATCCTGCTGGCAGGCTACCCGCAGTCAGCCCAAATTCCAAAGTCTTAGTCCAGCATCGGTTGCTGTCGCCTCTTCCTTGACGTCAGTGCGCCAGGGGTATAAAAGATGCATCCGATGCCATTTTCTTCAGTCTTTCTTGCCGCGCGGTGCCCGAAGCAAAAGCAGTTCGCAAGTGCCGGTCGGCCAACTCCTGAGATTTTCGAAATTGAATTTTAGATCTGAAGTCTTCTATAAAGCTAACCCATTGGGGAAACTTTTTCTTGCTCCAGACCGATGTCAGAAAAAGTTAACAATTGTATTTCTTGTGGGAAGCAAATACCTCCATAAGGATTTTCACTCTTACTGTATTCTTTGCCTAGGCCCTGACCACGACGTTGCTAGTTGTCGATTTTGTGCTAGATTTAACCAACGCACTATTAAGCGTCGGTACGATTTTGCTTTTCATTACTTTGGCCGAAGGTTTAACTACATAATGCCGTCAGAACAGCCGACGACTGGAGTTCATAAAAAGCGCAAGGAAAAAGAAAAGGACAGGCATCCGAGGTCCAAAGTTCGCCAGTTCTCAGTGAGGCGCTTTCGCAGCCCCTGACACCCACTACCGCAGAGCCTCAGGCAGCCTCCGACTCCCACGTGGAGACAGTTAGGCCTCTGGATACTCAAGGTATTGGGCCTTCGGAAACTAATCCCTCAGATGGGTCCGGAGCCGCTGAGCTGGCATCTGCTTCTGAGGGTGTTTTCAGACTTGCACAGCTTTATATCAAGCCAACTTCAGCATCAAAGACAAAGACTAAAACAGTTTTAAAGACAAAGAAACAAGTACAGCACTCTCCAGGACAGACTTCCATGCCTAAGAAACAGATGCTCAAAATGGCCGAAGATCTAATTACTTATCAGGGGTTCCCATCCCCCTCCTGATAAGAGGCCTAGGCAAGACACTGAATATGATTCCTCTGATGAGGTTTCCATTTCCTCTGACTCCTATTCAGAACAGGGATACTCTATTCCCTCCCTATGAGGATTCTGATGCTGAAGAATCTATTCCTTCAGCTGCTCCTCCTGAGGACTACTCATTTGGGGAAACCTTGCATACCATGAGGGAACATTTCCACTGGGAGAGCCAAGATTACTCTGATTCTAAGAAAAGGCTCAGAGGCTTTCTTTTACTACCTCAGCACAGACCTCTTGCTTTTCCTCCTGTTCTAGACATTGTAGATGATGTATTTTCAGAGTCCGGCCTGTCTCCCGACTCTTTACCTCCTGCAGCTGTTAAGCCAGACAGTTACTACAGGGTTCCAGATTCTCATAAATTTCTATATAAAAACCCTGCAGCTGACCCAGAAACGATTTCACAGGGTCCCAAAGGGGTCAAGGCTGCTACTGCAAAAAACCCTGTCCCCTCAGATAGAGATTCTAGGGCACTGGACAGATGGGGGAAAATATTTACACTTCTGCTACCTTGGCTGTAAGGACTTTAAATTGTCAATTTCATATGCTTAAATATCAGCAGTATATTTAATGTCTCTGTTAAAACAGAAAATGTTGACAAATTTTGAATGTGCTGAGAACAAGGAATTGCAGGATTTATTGCATGCAGCTGAACAAGTGGGAAAACATACTTTGCAGTGTTGTTATGATTCACTAGAGGCCTCTTGCAGGGCCGCTGTAACAGGCTCTGTCATTAGAAGGCATGTTTGGTTAAAGGAACAGACTCTGCCTGATCATGTTAAAGCAAAATTATTGGATCCTCCATTACAGCATGATACTTTGTTTGGTGTTAAGGCAGAAGAGGTGTTAAAGAAAATGGAGGTTAAAGCTAAATCTATGCAGACAGTGAAGGATTTCTTACAGGTGCAGCCACCCAGATTTAGCAGGAACTGGCCTTCTAAAAATTGGTCCTTTCCTGTGTCAGACAGGCCACAAAGAGGCAGATACAGACGTCCTAGAGGCAGACAACAGCCCCAGGGCTCATACAGTGGGGTGCTTCTACCTCCAAAAGCGGAGAAGACAAAACACAGCCATATAGGAAACAGTCCCAATGACTTCCCTCTCCCAATGCCAAGCATTTATCTTTTGGCAACACCCTTGGGGGGAAAGCTAGCACTTTTTTCACAAAATTGGCACATGATTACCCAGGACAAATGGGTCTTAAATATAGTCTCTCAGGGCAACAGGTTCCACTTTCACACCCTTCCAAAGGCAAAAGGTATGCCAGACCTGCCACACAATCAATGGGCAGAGGCACAAAACCAAGTTTCATCTCTCATGGACATGAGGGCTATTCAGCTAGTGCCACGACAAGAGCAGGGACAAGGATTTTACTCAAGACTTTTCTTAGTACCAAGAAAGGACAAAGCATGGAGACCGATTCTGGACTTGTCTATTCTAAATACATTTCTGGACGTTCCGAAATTTAAAATGTTGAGACTGCAGCAGCTTCTGCCCATGCTGGGCAAAAAGGCTTGGCTTGTAACTTTGGACCTCAAAGAGGCATACCTGCATGTCCCAATCAGACAATCTTGCAGAAGATACCTCAGATTCATAACTGGCTCAATGCACTACCAATTCTCTGCACTGCCCTTTGGCTTATCTACTGCGCCCAGGGTCTTCACAAAATGCCTGGCACCAGTAATTGCATTTTGCAGACAAAAAGGAATTCAAATATATCCCTACTTGGACGACTACCTTATTCAAGCAGAGGCCAAAGACATTCTACTAAAGCATCTGGCGTTTGTAAAAAGATTTAGAAACAAAACAATTGGGTCAATGACCCTAAACCAAAACTGTTAAAAAAAATGAAAAATAAATCCACCGACACTGTATAGCCGATAACGGTTTAATGCTCCAAGGAACACAAACCATCACTATTGCACCGAACAAATAAGCGCTTTCGCCGGGGTTAACAAACCTTTGGCATCATCAGAGTTGTTCGGATAATTCACTCCCATTGCTTATATTCAAACTTAATTGATATCAATTAAACAATTAAAACATTCTTTAAAAATTCTTTTGAATCAATCAACAGTCTTACTTCTATATTGTTCCCCAGTACCTATATCTAACAAAAACCCCATTGGAAAAATTTACATAAAAAACCTAACAACTACTCAAAGCACTGAATGTAAAATTGTAAAATATAACTTGAAATACAATGCATATTATATCTTAATGCTCTTGGTGTAAAATCATAACAACATTTTGTACATTACAAATTTTTAGGAAAAAAACTGTTAATAATTAAATGTATGCTTAACTGGCTAAAACTACACAATTTTATTATGTTTCATTTTTAAAAAGGGCTTAATAGAAATGTGTTCGTTCAATCCTGGAGGACTGCTAGCATTAGTACGTATTTGCCACATAGATTCTCTTGCTTCCAAAATGGATTCCCAATCACCCCCCCATCCATTGTCATATACCTTGTCAATAATGAAAAAAAGAAATTTTTTAAAATTCAAACACTTTCCTGAATGTAAAAACAAAGCATTGTTGATGTCCTAATGTGTTCACTAATCCTATCTTTAAATCTGCGTGAGGTCTTCCCGATATAAAAAGATGTACAGGATAAACAGGTAGCTACATAAACTACCCTCCTGGTGCTACAATTGCATTTACCCGGGCACTTAATTGGTCTACCAAATGTTTCAATATCAACGTAAGGTCCATCGTTGATATATCGACAAAACCTACAATTCTCACACTTGGACATTTTAGAAATAATGTCACTACCATGATGACTCTCTAAAATTATTTTTGATATTTCCCCTACTGTGAATTATTTGTGGCTTTGTTCCAACAATAGCGGTTATGTTTTCATCAAAAAATAAATCCCAACCCTTGTGGATAATATTGATTACCTCGGAAGTCTTTTCACTGAACTGTAAGACCATTCCTGTTCGGCCTGAATTTTCCTTATGTCCTAAGTTATTCTCAGATAACAAAATGGGTAAAAACGTAGTCCTTCTTTTCTTCACCACTTCCTTCTTTAAATTAATCAATAGTTTAAGGGGATAACCTGTTTCTAAAAACATGCCAATAAGTTTATATAATTCTTCCCCGAACATTGTTTCCTCACTTGTTAACCTGGAAACTCTCACCATCTGGCCCTTAACTACACTACATTTTTGAAAAGAAGGATGTTGACTAGTGTAATACAACAGATTATTTGAATACGTTTCTTTTCTAAAAGTAGAACTTTCCAAAATACCATTTTGCATATCAAATTTTATATCCAAATAGTTAATAGTTTTACTTTTCCATTGGAAAGTAAACTTCAAGAACTCAGTTGTTACATTTAAATAATCAATAAATTCTTTAGCTTCATCAAAGTATCCTTTCCAAAGTATAAGAATATCATCCAAAAATCTGTTATAACTCGCTATATAAGATTTATACTTGGAACTTAACACAAACCTTCTCTCCCAATCAAAGAGTACAAGGTTTGCATAAATGGGGGCACATTTAGCCCCCATTGCCACGCCTGATGTTTGATGAAACAATTCACCTTCAAACATCATAAAATTGTTCCTAAGAATAATGTCCATAAAGTTGGTCACCACCTCAACTTTCGCTTCACTCATGTCAGACAGAAACCTTATGCTGTTTCCAAACATTTCAATTCCTACTGTGTGAGGTATCACTGTAAACAAATTTATTACATCAACTGTCAAAAAACTCACAGTATCATCAAATACATTACGAAACTTGGACAAACGCTGGAGACAGTGCCAAGAATCTCTAATTATATGTGGCACTCCGTCAGTTGGGATTTATTTTTTGATGAAAACATAACCGCTATTGTTGGAACGAAGCCACAAATAATTCACAGTAGGGGAAATAATATCAAAAATATTTTAGAGAGTCAGCATGGTAGTGACAACATTATTTCTAAAATGCCCAAGTGTGAGAATTGTAGGTTTTGTCTATATATATATATATATATATATATATATATATATATACGATGGACCTTACGTTGATATTGAAACATTTGGTAGACCAATTAAGTGCCCGGGTAAATGCAATTGTAGCACCAGGAGGGTAGTTTATGTAGCTACCTGCTTGTCCTGTACATCTTTTTATATAGGGAAGACCTCACGTAGACTTAAAGATAGGATTAGTGAACACATTAGAGCCATAAAAAATAGGGACATCAACAATGCTTTGTTTTTACATTCAGGAAAGTGTTTGAATTTAAAAAAAAATTCTTTTTTTCATTATTGACAAGGTATAGGGCAATGGATGGGGGGGGGGGTGATTGGGAATCCATTTTGGAAGCAAGAGAATCTATGTGGCAAATATGTACTAATGCTAGCAGTCCTCCAGGATTGAACAAACACATTTCTATTAAGCCCTTTTTAAAAATGAAACATAATAAAATTGTGTAGTTTTAGCCAGTTAAGCATACATTTAATTATTATTAACAGTTTTTTCCTGAAAATTTGTAATGTACAAAATGTTGTTATGATTTTACACCAAGAGCATTAAGATATAATATGCATTGTATTTCAAGTTATATTTTAAAATTTTACATTCAGTGCTTTGAGTAGTTATTAGGTTTTTTTTATGTCAATTTTTCCAATGGGGTTTTTGTTAGATATAGGTACTGGGGAACAATATAGAAGTAAGACTGTTGATTGATTCAAAAGAATTTTTAAAGAATGTTTTAATTGTTTAATTGGTATCAATTAAGTTTGAATATAAGCAATGGGAGTGAATTATCCGAACAACTCTGATGATGCCAAAGGTTTGTTAACCCCGGCGAAAGCGCTTAGTTGTTCGGTGCAATAGTGATTGTTTGTGTACCTTGGAGCATTAAACCGTTATCGGCTATACAGTGTCGGTGGATTTATTTTTCATTTTTTTAACAGTTTTGTAAAAAGATTACTAATTTGCCTAAGGTATACAGTAAACGAAAAGAAATCAAAACTAGTACCCTCTCAAGCGATAATATTCCTGGGTGCAAGCTTAAATACAACTTCCCAGATGGCTTATCTCATGCCAGACGAACAAAGGCAACTGACTTCTTACTTCGAAAACATGGCAACAAAGACTCAGTTATCTGCAAGAAAAATTCTGCAGGCTCTGGGCTACATGGCCTCCTGCATTCTGCTAATTCCATATGCAAGACTGCATATGAGGAAACTACAATGGTACCTAAAAAGTGTTTGGACTCAACATTGCCACAGCCTGGAATCATTAATTTCACTCATTCCCTGCCAGCAACAGGAGTTTTGATGGTGGGCACAGGCCTATCACCACAACAAGGAACAGCCGTTCACTTTACCCACAGCCAGGCAAACACTAACAACAGATGCATCAGATTATGCCTGGGGGGACCACATGGCAGGAAAATGTATTCAGGGCACATGGCCCCCAAGCCAAAGGCATCTACACATCAATCAAAAAGAGATGCTAGCTGTACAAAATGCCCTGACAGCCTTCAAGGACCTACTTCATCCAGGACAGCTGGTGATAAAGACGGACAGCACCACAGTCATGTGGTACATAAACAAGCAGGGGGGCACACATTCCTACCCCCTCTGCAAACAAGCCATGATTTTGTGGAACACAGCATTGACTTACTAAGTACACCTGCAAGCACAGTTCCTGCCAGGAAAAACAAATGCTCTGGCAGACGAGCTGAGCAGAAACCTCATGGACCCTCACGAGTGGAAACTAGATCCACAAATCTTCAGCATGATAACAAGAAAATGGGGATGCCCAGACATAGATCTCTTTGCCACCCCTCACAACTGCCAGCTTCAGAGATTCTGCACAAGGACTTATCTCAAACAAGCATGGAAAGTGGATGCACTGTCATTCAGCTGGAACAACCTTACAGTATATGCCTTTCCTCCACGGCCTCTCCTCCCCAAGGTACTCCTAAAGGTCAGACAAGAGAAGCCACAAATGATTCTGATTGCCCCGGATTGGCCACACCAACACTGGTACCCAATCCTAAGAAGCTTGTCCCAAGGCCCAGCCTGGACATTGCCTCAATTCCTCATTTACTGACCCAACAAAACAATCAGATCCTACACAGCCAACTCAGAACTCTAACTCTAGCTGCATGGCGGATACTGTAATCAGAATACACCTGTCAATAAAAGCGGTTATGGATGTCATTTTGGAGGCCAGGAGGCCCAGCACCAAAAAATCCTATGCAGAAAAATGGAAGGGATTCTTTGCTTGGAACCAGGCACAAGGAATTGACACACTTGTTCCAAATATTCCTCATATTTTACAATATCTAACTGAGATGCTGGACAAAGGCATATCCTTCTCATCAATTAAGATCCATGCCTCTGCCATTTCAGCTCATTACAATACAGACCCGCCTATTTTCTCATATCCATTGCTTAGGCAGTTCCTCAGGGGGGCCAAAAACATAAGCCCTCCAAGGAGAGCACCAATACCTGCATGGGACCTCAATTTTGTCTTGGGAAAACTCACACTGCCTCCTTTTGAGCCAGCCAATACAGCTGAGATAAAATTCTTATGGAAAACAGCTCTGCTCCTAGCAATAACTTCAGCAAGAAGAGTCTCAGAGTTGCAGGCATTAATGGCTGTGGAACCTTTTATTATCTTCCATCCGGACAGGGTTTCTCTAAGGACAAACCCAACATTTATGCCTAAGGAAGTGTCCAGTGTGGCTCTTAACCAAACCATTCATTTGCCTACTTTTTATCCAAACCCGCAGAATAAAGGGGAGAGACTTCTGCATTCTTTGGACATGCACAGACAGCTACTCTTCTACTTGGACAAAACTAAAGCTTTCAGAAAGACTGAATAACTTTTAGTGGCATATGCTGCAGGATCACAAGGAAAGCTATCTCAAAGCAGACAATTTCAAAATGGATAGGACACTGCATTCATTTCTGCTATTCACAACATGGTAAATCAGTGCCTAAGGACATTAGACCACATTCTACCAGGGCAGCAGCCACCTCAGCAGCCTTCCTCACAGGAGTACCAACCAAGGATATTTTGGAGGCTGCAACTTGGACTTCAGTGCACACTTTTACTAGGCACTACCACTTGCCTCTTTACTCTAAATCCAGAGCAGGCTTTGCCACTGCAGTCTTGCAGGGCCTTATAGCCACTCCTAATTCTATTTAGACCCAACTGCCCAACCTCAGCTTTGGGATTCAACCCAAGTGTAATGACTGCAACAGCGAAACATGATGAACATAGTACAGTTGTGTACCTACCATAAATGTAGATGTTCGAGTGTATTCACTGTTGCAGTCCAGCTAACCCACCCACCATCCACCTTTCTTTGCTGGGACTTACCTGTACTTCTCTATCCTATACAACCTATGTGGTGTATTTGCTTGTATTGTTTATTTTAGTGCATGCTTTTATTAGCAATGTTTTTTAGCCTACCCTTTTGGGGGCACCTGACATCTGGGGCAAGAAACACTGAAGAAAATGGTGTTGGCTGCATCTTTTATACCCCTGGCGCACTGACGTCAGGGAAGAGGCGACAGCAACCAATGCTGGACCAAGACTTTGGAATTCGGGCCGACTGTGGGTAGCCTGCCAGCAGGATAACCCAAGCATAATGACTGCAACAGTGAATACACTCGAACATCTACATTTATGGTAGGTACACAACTGTACTTTCTCCTACCTTCTTTGATGGTAATACCAGTCTGACACTGGTCTTCTGTCACAGAATTCATCCTTCTCTTCGCTAGAGGGATACATTTCCTCTTGCCTTCTTCATGTGTCTCCCAAATCTTCTTCACCAAATCTTCTGCTTTCCTGCATGTGCCCAGACCACTGTGACTTGTTCTATTGACCTTCTGTGAAATTGGAGCTACTTTTCTTCTGCTCTGTCATTATTCCTTTGTCTGTTCCACAGTGTGCATTCCATCACCTGTAGCTTCCTTAACTGCTCTGAATTCACTGCCCAGGTTTCTGTACCACTTAGTAGTACTGTTTCTACCACTATTTTGTATACTTACTTTTCACCTTGTTTGGCATTTTTCTGTCTTACACTTCCCCTGACATTGTGCTGTTTGGCTGCACCTCTGATTCTAGGTATAACCTCTTCATTCAGACTTTCCCCTTCTCCTCAGCTATTATCCCTACCAGATACTTAAAATTGTTAACCTTTTCCCGTCTTCTCTTCTGTCTTAATTTTCATCATCTGATTTTCCCAATTTTCTTTAACAACTGTCTTGTCTCTACTCATGTTTATTCCATGTGCCTTCATTTTTGCATGTAATTCTGTATAATTTGCTGAATTTCTTTTTTGAAGTCTGCCTGTTATGATAACATTGTCTGCATACAGCAGCGTTGTTGATCTCTTCTCTCGAACCTGTTTGCTAATGTAGTTTGTCACCAGTATGAACAGAAGCTGACTAAGAGGTGAACCCTGATGAACCCTAGTCTCCCATTGGGAATCCCTGTATGAGTCAGAACACTGTTTGTACTTGTGTTTTTATATTCTTATACGTAGCCTGCATTGATTCTACCAATGTTTCTGGAACTTAGAATCCTCATAGGACTGCCCAAATCAGATTTCTTGGGAACTTTTTCATATGCTTTCTTAGAAATGCTCAGTTGGACTTTTGGCTCATCTCTAGCTTCTTCTCCACCATCTTTCTCACTGCAACCATTGGGTTGGTTGTGCTGCATCCTCATCTGAATACAAACTCCCCATCTTAGTTTCTACTGCTTTGTGTATTTGTTTAAAAAATCATCCTCTGCAGAGCTCTCATGAAGTGTGACAGGAGTTTGATACCTATATACTGCCCACAGCTGTGAATGTCATTTTTGTTATTGTACATTGGCACCAGCATGCTTATTTTGCATTCATCTAGGATATGCCTTTTCTCCACACTGCTATGAGTACTTTCAAGAGCCATTTCTTCCCTAACTCACCTAACATCTTGATATGTCTGCTGTGACCTCCTCATCTAAGCCTGCTGCTTTCCCTTAGTGTTTGGTCTTAACTTCTAGGGTGGTCTTTTCTTCCCCTTTCATTGTAGGCTGTAAATGGGACATTACCATTTCTGTGGGCTTTTCTTTATTCAGAAGTTGCTGGACGTACTCTTGATTGTCTTTGTCCTTTGGACTAGTGAGCAGGTTGTTGCTTGCATCAACATGAACGGACTTTGACTCTCTTCTTTATCTTTCCGTCTTTCATTTGACTTCTCTGAAACTTCCATGTCAAGTCTTCATGTATTTAAAGATTTAGTTAAAATTACCAACGTGCTTTCTTTAACCTTTATTTTCAACAAATGCCCATAACTCTGATGGAAAGTAACATTTTTAAGATCAAATAGAATTTTCAGTATATTCCATCTTAGATCACCATCACCTGAACTATGCCACTGAATTTGTACAACGTGGATTGAAAATGTGATTCGCAAAAACAATCATGGGACGGCATTTACAAATGGAATCGAGCAGTTGCACACAGCAATAGGAAAGAAGGGTCCCTAACACGGCTACCTTGAAAAATGTCATGCAAACTTTCCAAATACTTAAAAATTATAGATGTTCTTTGTGTTTCACTGTTGCAGTCATCACATTTGGGTTATCTGCCTGCATGTAGCCCTCAGTTGGCCTGAATACCAGAGTCTTGGGATTTCTGAGTTGGATACTGTCGCTTCTTCCATGACGTCAGATTGTTAGGGGTATAAAACATGCAGCCGACGCCATTACATCAGCTTTTCTTGCCGTGCAGTGTCCGAAGCAGAAGCATTTCACAAGTACCGGTCGGCCGCCTCCTGAAATTTTCATTTTTCGAGTTTCAGACCTCAAGTCTTCTAAAAGATAAGTACCCCATTGGGGATCCTTTTTTCTTGCTCTAACCGATGTCAGAAAAAATTAATAATTGTCTTGGTGGAAAGCAAATACCTTGAAGAGACTTTCATTCTTACTGCGTCACCTGTTTAGGCTCAAACCACGACGTTCCTCGCTGTCTATTTTGTGCTTCGTTCAATGCCCGAACTATTCGTCGTCGGGCTATTTATGCCGCTAAATTCTTTCGCTCTCATTCTCTGTATTCTGAAATGGCTTCGATAAGCCATTCGACTACCGATCTTCCAAAAAAAGTAAGGATAAAGACAGGGACAGACTGCATAAGCCGGTACTCGGTGAGGCGCTTTCGCAGCCCCTGATACCCATTTCTACAGATTTGCAGGCCTCTACTGAGACCCATTCGGAGTCTGGTATGCCGTGAGATACTTCTTCGACTATGGAACCTGCGGATGTTTCTACCTTGGATGGGTCCGGAGCCGCTGTGCAGGCATTGGCTTCTGAGGGTGTATTCAAGCCTTCCGATGTTCATATTGAACCAACGAATTTCTCAGGCCCAGAGCTCGCACTACGCTTAGGAATCTGATGACCAAAACTCATTCTCAGGCCCACATGCCATAGAAACAAATGCTTAGAATGGTTGAGGACCTTATTTCTTTAATTAGGGGAAGCCAGCCTTCCCCCTCTAAAAGACCTAGAACTGATTTTCCTTCTGATTCTTTAGTTCATGAGTCTGATGACTCTGACCCTTCTGATTACCAGGACATACCTTTATCCACCTATGAGGATTCTGATGCAGAGGATTCCATTCCCTCTGCGTCTCCACCAGAGGATTTTTCTTTTGGTGAAACCCTGCATACCCTTAGAGAGCACTTCCACTGGGAGTGCCAGGACTACCCACAGTCCAAAAAGAGACTCAGGGAATTTTTAAACTTGCCTTAGCACAGGCCTCTAGCTATCCCTCCTGGTCTGGAAATTGTAGATGATGTCTTCATGGAATCCAGCCTTACCCCTGATACTTCGCCTCCAGCTCCCAGGAAACCTGATAGGTACTACAGAGTACCTGACTCCCACAAATTCCTCTTTAAGTATCCTACTGCGGATCCAGAGACCATCTCCCAGGGACCTAAAGGCATTAAGGCTACACCAGCCAAACACCCTACCCCTTCGGACAGGGATTCTGGGGCTTTAGACAGATGGGGTAAGAAGTTATACACCTCTGCTACTCTTACCATCAGGGCTTTAAATTGCCAGTTTCATATATTAAAGTATCAGCAACATATTATGGAGCTAATTAATCAGAAAATGATGTTGATTGCTGATTGTGCAGAACATAAAGATTTACAAGAGTTAATGCATTCTGCTAACCAAGTTGGAAAACATAGTTTGCAATGTGGTTTTGATTCCTTAGAAGCATCCTGCAGGGCTGCTGTCACTAGGTCTGTTCTTAGAAGGCACGCTTGGCTTAAGGAACAAATCTTGCCAGACCATGTCAAAGCAAAATTACTAGATGCTCCCTTAAACCAAGAACGTCTGTTCTGCACTAAAGCAGAAGAAGTCCTCAAAAAGACTGAGGAAAAAGCTAAATCTTTGCAAACTGTTAAAGATTTCCTACAGGTACAGCCACCTAGATTCAGTAGGCATTGGTCTTCTAAAAACTGGTCTTTTCCAGTCCCTCCCAGACCATCTCAGACCAGACCTGGGGCAGCAGACCACTAAGACTAAAGTCTCAGGGTATACACAGATCTAAACAATGGAGTGCTCCCATCTCAAAAACGGGGAGTAGTAAGCCACCATTTTATGGTAAAATTTCACAATGACTTATCCTTAATTCTTCCAAGCCTTACCCAAGTACTTGCACCCTTAGGAGGAATACTAGCCCTGCATGCAAAAAACTGGGAGTACATTACCTAGGACAGATGGGTCTTGAACATTGTATTCCAAGGATACAGATTCTACTTCCACTCACTGCCAACCCCAAGCGGATGGCCAGACCTCCCTCCAAACCAATGGGCAGAGGCCCAAAAGCAATTACTTTCTCTTCTCTGTATCAAGGCTATTCAACCTGTCCCAGCAGAGCAATATGGGACAAGGCTTTTACTCCTGACTGTTTCTGGTACCAAGGAAAGAAAACTCTTGGCGCCCTATCCTGGATATGTCTGTTCTCGACACCTTCCTGGTGGTTCCTAGATTCAAAATGCTTACTCTCCCAACAACTGCTTCCTATGCTAGCCAAGGACTCCTGGCTAGCCACCCTAGACTTAAAAGAAGCTTATCCATAAGGGAATCTTGCAGGAAAGATCTACGATTCAGCGCAGGCTTTATGTACTATCAGTTCTCTGCACTTCCCTTTGGCTTATCTACTGTGCCCAGGGTACTCACAAAATGCCTAGCTCCAACCATTGCATTTTGCAGGCAGAGAAAAATTCTAATTTACCCATACTAGGACAATTGCCTGATTGAGGCGGACAGTCAGGAATTGCTACTTCAGCACCTGACATTTATAAAGAGATGTCTTACTTCAGTGGGGTACATCATCAACAAAAAGAAATCACATCTGGTACCCAGCCAAAAGATTGTATTCCTGGGAGTAAGTTTGAACACAACTTTACAGATGGCATTCCTCACTCCAGAAAAACAAGTTTATTTGACAAGCTACTTCAATCTACAAGCCCTAGGGTTCATGGCCTCTTGCATTCTACTAATTCCATATGCAAGACTGCATATGAGGAAACTTCAATGGTACTTAAAAAGTCTCTGGTGTCAACATTTTTAGGACCTGGAAACAATGATTCCTACCATTCCTTGCCTAAAGGCAGAGTTCCTTTGGTGGGCAGAGGCCTGCTACCACAACAAGGGGCTCCCTTTCACTCAACCCCCTGCCGCCCAAACCCTAACAACAGATGCATCAGACTATGCATGGGGGGCTCGCATGGCAGGACAATGTATTTAAGGCAAATGGAGCTCAAAGCAAATGCACCTGCATATCAATCAGAAAGAAATGTTAACTGTACAGAATGCTCTGACAGCCTTCAAATGTCTTATTCTTCCAGGGTAACTATTGATAAAGACAGACAACACCACAGTTATGTGGTACATAAAGAAGCAGGGGGGGAGCCCATTTCTACCCAATCTGCAGGTTAGCCATGGCTCTGTGGAACACAGCCTTGAGCAACCAAGTACACCTGCAAGCTCAATTCCTGCCAGGCAAACTAAATTCACTGGCAGACGACTTAAGCAGAAATCTAATGGACCTACACAAGTGGAAACTGTAACCCAAATCATTCAAGCTTCTGATCCACAGGTGGTGAGGGGCACCGGAGGTGGACCTCTTTGCTTCCACTCGGAACTTTCAATTGAGCAAATATTGCACCAGGACTCCCCACAGCCAAGAATGGAAAATGGATGCTCTTTCCTTTACATGGGGAAAACCTCTCAGTCTATACCTTCCCCCTCTGCCCCTCCTCTTGAAGGTTCTACTAAAGATCAAACTGGACAGGCCAAGGACAATCCTGATTGCACCAGACTGGCCACACCAGCACTGGTACCCACTTTTGCGCAGTCTGACAGTACTACCACCGTGGCTCCTGCCTCAGACCCCCTCCCTGCTGTCCCAGCACTAGGACCAGATTTTGCATCCTCAGCTACAAACCATGAATCCAGCAGCCTGGCTCATCCCCTGAATTCATCACCAGCAACCGTCAATAAACAGGTGCTGGATATCATCCTTGAGGCAAGGAGGCCTAGTACTAGAAAATCCTATTCAGAAAAGTGGAAAAGAATGCTGTTCTTGGAGCCAGTCTCAAGAAATGGACACAACTGTGCCCAGCTCTCAAGGAATGGACACAACTGTGCCCAGCTTACCTCATATACTAGATTATTTAACAGAAATGCTCCAAAAAGGCCTGTCCTTCTCTTCAATTAAGATTCATGCCTCTGCCATCTCAGCTCATTATAATATTGAGCCACCCCTCTTCTCTAATCCTGTGGTCAAACCGATGTTCATCGTGTTTCACTGTTGCAGTCATCACTGTAGGGTTCTTCCTGCCGGCAGGCAGCCCTCGGTCGGCCAGAATCCCAAAGTCTGGGTCCAGCGTCGGCTGTGCAGTCACCCTCCCTGACGTCAGTGCGCCAGGGGTACAGAGCTCCCAGCCGATGCCATGTTCACCAGTCTTTCTTTCCGCACGGTGGAAGCAGTTCGCAAGTGTCAGTCGGCTGACTCCTGTTACTTTTTGGTGCTTCATACCGAAGACATTCTTCTTTTCAAAGCTAAGTACCCCATTGGGGAAACTTTTTTCTTGCTCCAGACCGATGTCAGAAAAAGTTAATAATTGTATTTCATGTGGGAAGCAAATACCTCATAAGGATTTTCACTCTTACTGTATTCCTTATCTAGGCCCTGACCACGACGTAGCTAGTTGTCGGTTTTGTGCTAGATTTAATCAATGTACTATTAAACGGAGATACGATTTTGCCTTTCATTACTTTGGGAAACGATTTAATTACAACATGTCGTCGGACACGCTTCCGACTACCAGAGTTCATAAAAGGCGCAAGGATAAGGATTGGCCTCCGAGGTCCAAATTAGATGACAGTTTACAAGCAGAGCCAGTTGCCGGTTCGGCCGTCGTCAGTGAGGTGCTTTCGCAGCCCCTGTCGTCGGCCATTACAGAATCGCTTGCCGAAACGGACTCCCACGAGGAGCCAACTAGGCCTTCGAATACTCCAGGTGCAGGACCTTCGGATAATGCTCCCTCGGATGGGTCCGGAGCTGCTATGCAGGTACCGGCTTCTGAGGGGATTTTCAGGCCTACGCAGCTTCAGGTAAAGGCAAAGACAAAGGCAAAGACTCCTTCTAAAACAAAGACTCAAGCCCAGGCCTCCTCTGATCCAGGACCTAAATATCAAAAACAAATGCTTAAGATGTTGGAGGACTTGCTAACTATGATTAGGGGTTCACATCCCCCTCCAGACAAAAGGCCAAGACAAGAATTGGATTATGAATCCTCTGATCAGGCATCTGTCTCTTCTGTGTCTTCCTCTGAACAAGATTATATTTTCCCTCCTTATGAGGATTCTGATGCTGAGGATTCCATTCCTTCAGCTTCTCCTCCTGAGGATTATTCTTTTGGGGAAACTTTACATGACATGAGGGAACATTTTCACTGGGAAGGACAGGAGTACTCTGAATCTAAGAGAAGGCTTAGGGATTTCCTTCTTCTTCCCCAACACAGACCCCTGGCTATTCCTCCTATTTTGGATATTGTGGATGATGTCTTTTCTGAGTCTAATTTAACTCCTGACTCCTTTCCTCCGGTCCCTGCTAAGCCTGATAGATATTACAGAGTCCCTGACTCCCACCAGTTTCTTTATAAAAATCCTACTGCTGATCCAGAAACCATTTCTTAGGGTCCTAAGGGTGTTGAGGCAGCCACTGCTAAGAACCCTATTCCATCAGATAAGGATTCTAGAGCTTTGGAGAGATGGGGCAAAAAAGTGTACACTTCTGTTACTTTATCTATTAGGGCTTTAAATTGTCAATTTCATATGTTGAAATATCAGCAATACCTTTTGTCTGTTGTGAAACAAAAACGGGGTGCCTTTTCTGCATGTGCAGACCATAAGGAATTACATGATTTGATGCATGCTACTGAGCAGGTGGGGAAACATACCTTACACTGTGGTTTTGATGCTTTGGAGGCCTTTTGCAGGGCGGCTGCCACTGGCATGGTCATTAGAAGGCATGCTTGGTTAAAGGAACAAAATTTGCCTGATCAAGTGAAAGCAAAGTTACTGGATGCTCCTGTTCAACATAATGTTTTGTCTGGGTCTAAGGCTGAAGAGGTTATAAAGAATATGGAGGATAAGGTAAAATCCATGCAAACAGTCAAGGATTTCTTACAAGTTCAGCCTCCTAGATTTAGCAGAAATTGGCCAGCTAAAAATTGGTCCTTTCCCAGCTCCGACAGGCCTCAGAGGGGTAGATATAGGCGCCCCAGAGGGAGGGCCCAAGGACAGACCTCTTATAGACCTAGACAGTGGAGTGCTTCCACCCCCAGGGGTGGAGAAGATAGGTCTCAACTTTATAGGAAACAGGCTCAATGACTCCCCCTGCATGGCTCCAGGAACTTCTCTCCTGGAAGCTCCTCTGGGAGGAAAACTTTCTCTTTTTCACCGAAATTGGACTTGCATAACCCGAGACAAGTGGGTTCTGGATGTAGTTTGAAGAGGTTACAAATTCCACTTTCACACCTTACCAAAACCAAACGGATGTCCAGACCTACCAAAAACTCAATGGGCAGAGGCATTAAAACAGGTGAGGTCCCTCATGGCTATGAGGGCCATAGAACTGATTCCAAATTCAGAGACGGGACAAGGCTTTTATTCAAGACTCTTTCTAGTTCCCAGAAAGCAAAATACTTGGAGACCCATCCTGGATCTGTCAGTCTTAAATACTTTCCTGGAGATACCAAAGTTCAAGATGCTTACTCTGCAGCAACTCCTGCCAATGTTGAGCAAAAATGCATGGATGGTGACATTGGATTTAAAGGAGGCTTACCTACACATTCCTATAAGCAGGAGTGCAGAAGATACCTCAGGTTCAAGGCAGGCTTGAAACATTACCAATTCTCTGCGCTGCCCTTTGGCTTGTCTACTGCGCCCAGGGTCTTTACCAAGTGCCTGGCACCAGTAGTAGCTTACTGCAGACTCAAGGGAATTCAAATTTACCCTTATCTGGACGACTGCCTTATTCAAGCAGACAGCAAGGACATTTTACTCCAGCACCTGGAATTTGTTCAGAATCTAAAGTACCTGGGATTCACTGTAAATGTAAAAAAAGTCAAATTTGACACCCACTCAACAGATAACTTTCCTGGGTGCTCTTTTAAGCACAACAACCCAGATGGCATTCCTGACATCAGAAAAACAACTACAGCTGGCTTCAACTTTCAAAAGCCTGGCGTTAATGTCTCAACTAACTGCAAGGAAATTCCTGTAGGCTTTGGGTTGCATGGCTTCCTTCATCCTACTCATACCATATGCAAGACTGCATATGAAGAAGATACAATGGTACCTAAAAAGCGTATGGTCCCAACATTGTCACAGTCTGGAAACAGTAATTGCTGTCTTGCCTTGCCTGCAAAAGGAATTCCATTGGTGGGCCATGGCACGTCTTCAAAACAAAGGGAAAGCCTTCAGTCTACCTCCAGCCTACCAAGTGATAACCACGGATGCCGCGGATTATGCATGGGGAGCTCACTTGCAGGGGAAAGGCCTCTAAGGTTTTTGGACAGAGGATCAGAAGCATCTACATATCAACTTAAGAGATGTTAACTTCAGAATACCCTCTTGGCTTTCAGGGATCCTTTACAGCCAGGGCAGCTGCAGATACAGACAGACAACACCACAGTTATGTGGTACATAAACAAGCAAGGGGGTTCACACTCCTACCCCCTTTGCAGACTAGCCATGACTCTATGGAACACAGCACTAGCTTGCAAAGTGAACCTACAAGCTCAATTCCTGCCAGGGAAACAAAACACTCTGGCAGACAGCCTGAGCAGGAACCTGTCAGACCCACATGAGTGGATGCTAGACACCCAAATATTCAAGATGATTACAGAAGCCTGGGGCTGCCCGGACATAGATCTATTTGTATCTCCCCACAACTACCAGTTACAGACTTTTTGCACAAGGACATATCACAAGCTAGCATGGAAAGTGGATGCTCTCTCATTCAGTTGGAGGAACCTCTCGGGGTATGCCTTTCCACCACTACATCTTCTACCAAGGGTGTTATTAAAAATAAAACAGGACAAACCAAAGCTGATCTTACTAGCCCCGAATTGGCCTCGACAATTTTGGTACTCAACACTGGTAAACCTATCCCAGGAACCTCCTTGGATTCTACCTCAGATTCCAAATCTTTTGTCTCAACATCAGGGCCAGGTCCTACACTCTCATATCAAAACTCTCAGCCTGGCAGCCTGGCGTATTCAGGGTCTATGATTAATCCTACCCTTTCCAAACAGGTCATGGATGTTATCTTAGAAGCCAGAAGGCCTAGCACTAGGAAATCTTATGAAGGTAAATGGAAGAGATTTTGCACCTGGATGCATGCTCAGGAATTGGATCCTCACATTCCAAATATTCCATTGATTTTACATTACCTAACAGATATGTTGCATAAGGGTTTATCTTTTTCCTCCATAAAAATACATGCCTCAGCTATCTCTGCACATTACAATACAGATCCTCCAATTTTTTTCACATCCACTTCTGAAACAATATCTCAGAGGAGCAAAGAATTTAAGGCCCCCTAGGACACCACCCATTCCTGCCTGGGACCTCAATTATGTCCTGGAAAAACTTACTCTGCCTCCTTTTGAGCCTGCCGCCACATCTGATATAAAGTATTTATCATGGAAGACTGTTATCCTACTGGCTTTAACTTCAGCCAGGAGAGTCTCAGAGTTACAAGCACTCATGACTGTGGAACCTTACATTATTTTTCATCAAGACAGAGTTTCTTTGAGGACTAACCCTACTTTCATGCCTAAAGTGGTTTATAAGGTGGCTTTAAACCAAACTATTCACCTGCCAACTTTTTTCCCTAATCCACAAAATAAGGGGGAGAGGATCTTGCATTCTTTGGACGTCCACAGGCAACTTCGCTTTTACCTGGACAGAACCAAGGAATCAGGAAAACAGAACAACTGTTTGTTTCTTATGCAGCAAATTCCCAAGGCAAAGCTGTTTCAAAACAGACCATTTCTAAATGGATTGTTCATGGAATCCGATTTTGTTACGCTCAAAAGCAAATCCCAGGAAAAATTAGGACTCACTCTACCAGAGCTGCTGCTACTTCAGCTGCCTTTCTCAGGGGAGTACCTTCCAAAGATATTTTGGAAGCTGCAACTTGGAGTTCAGTGCATACTTTCTCTAAGCACTATAATCTCCCTCTTTATTCTAAGTTTAGGGCAGGCTTTGCTTCTGCAGTCTTGCAGGGCCTTCTAGCCGCCCATTCTACTCAGTAACCACCACCCTTTATCTCAGCTTTGGGATTCAACCCTACAGTGATGACTGCAACAGTGAAACCCGATGAACATAGTACAGTTGTGTACACTTACCATAAATGTAGATGTTCGAGTGTCTTCACTGTTCCAGTCTGGGTTACCCACCCTCCTGTCCCCTCTTATACTTTTATTGGTGTGGTTCCCTGCTTCCCCCTTCTTCTGAGGTGTATTTGCTACAGAGTATGGGGGTTGTCGTGTGTTACATTTTTGTTTTACTTTTAGCCTTTACTTTTGGCCACCTGACATCTGGGGCAAGAAAAACTGGAGAACATGGCATCGGCTGGGAGCTTTGTACCCCTGGCGCACTGACGTCAGGGAGGGTGATTGCACAGCCGACGACGGACCCAGACTTTGGGATTCTGGCCGACCGAGGGCTGCCTGCCAGCAGGAAGAACCCGCCAGTGATGACTGCAACAGTGAAGACACTCTTAACGTCTACATTTATAGTAAGTGTACACAACTGTACTTTCCTGAGAGGAGCCAAAAATTTAAGACCCCCCAGGAGAGCTCCCTCTCCAGCCTGGGACCTCAACTTTGTATTGGAAAAACTCACGCTTCCACCCTTTGAACCTGCTGCTTCAGCAGAGTTTTAATTCCTCTCCTAGAAAACAGCTTTACTTCTATCCATCACTTTAGCAAGAAGAGTGTCGGAATTGCAGGCACTTTTGGCCATGGAACCCTTCATTATCTTCCATGCGGACAGGGTTTCCCTCAGGGCTAACCCATCATTTATGCCCAAGGTGTTATCCAGTGTGGCTTTAAACCAATCCATTCATTTGTCAACCATTTTCCCTAATCCTCAGAATAAAGGGGAAAGGATTCTGCACTCCCTAGATGTGCACAGGCAGCTTAAGTTCTATCCGGACAGGACTAAACATTTCAGAAAACTTGACCGGCTACTAGTCAGCTTTGCTACAGGGGCAGAGGGCAAGGCCTTTTCAAAGCAAACCTTTTCTAAATGGATAGCACACTGCATCCATTTCTGCCACAAACACCATGGGAAACCTACCCCACAGGGGATCAGAACTCATTCCACTAGGGCTACATCAACCTCTTCAGCATTTCTCAGGGGAGTTCCTTCCAGGGACATCCTGGAAGCTGCAACCTGGAGCTCTGTACACACCTTAACCAAGCATTACCACTTACCTGTCTTTTTTAAATCCAGAGCTGGATTTGACACAGCTGTCTTTACAGGGTCTGCTTGCCAACCCTAATGCTTCTTGACTGCCTCCACCGAAGCTTAGCTTTGGGAATCAACCCAAATGTGATGACTGCAACAGTGAAACATGAAGAACATAGTATAGTTGTGTACACTTACCATAAGTGTAGATGTTAGAGTGTATTCACTGTTGCAGTCCTGGTTACCCTCCCTCCAGCCCCCTGACTTCTCTCTATACGTCTACGTATTCTTTTTTGTTTGGCCATATCCTAGAACATTGGTATTTACTTTCTACTGGGGGTGTTCCACATCATGTAATTGCTTCTTATTGTGGGGGCTCCTGACATCTCAGGCAAGAAAAACTGATGTAATGGCGTCGGCTGCATGTTTTATACCCCTGACGATCTGACGTCATGGAAGAAGCGACAGCATCCTACGCAGAAATCCCAAGATGTTCTTCATTCCACATTGCTGCAGTCCTAACTATTGGGGTAGTCTGCTTGCGGTCGGCGAATACCAAAGTATATGGCTGGCGTCGGTCAGAAGCGCGTGAGCCTTGGCGTCAGTACGTCAGGGTACTATCGCGGCGGCGATATCTCGATCTTTGCGCTGGTCCGATGCAGAAGCGAATTTTGCGAGTGCAGGTTGGCGTTCTGAGTTCAAGCCAGGAGTTTCGGAGCCGAATCAAAGTTGGCTAAGTACCCGGTTAAGAATATTTTGGTTTTCTTGCCTCGGTATTTAACGGATGTCAGAAAAAGTGAATAACTGTATTTCTTGTGGGAAACAGATACCTCGTAGGGATTACCATGCTGTGTATACCTTGTTTAGGGCTGTGCAGCGTTGTTGGATGCCGCTCTTGTGCTAGATTTAACCAGCACTATTAAAGAAGGATGGAGCTGTGAGTTAGTGTTTGGGAAGCGTTGTAGTGCAAAATGCCGTTGGATGCTCGGCGCCGGCTTCGGCCTTCAAAAGCGCAAGGACAAAACAGCAAAACCTAGAGTGGGAGGAACCGACAGTCCCACAGAGCCGGTTCTTTAGAGAACTCAGTGGAGCGGAGGTTTTATAGGTGTTTCTTTGAGTCTGGGAGGGCTACTATTGCAGGATGTATCCTCTCAGGAGGCGGGCAGAGCTGGGGGGCTTCTCCAGGTGAAAGCTGTTCTTCCACCTCTTCCTAAAGGTGGTCAGAGCCTCCCCTTCTGTTTCCAAAGAGGCTTCTTTGTGAGGGGGCAGGCCAGTTTTGCTTCAGTGGGGGTTTCTCCTAGTACTTCCAGGGTCTTTGCTAAAGAGCATATGCTTAAAATGGCAGAGGATTTGATTACTATGATGGGGTTCTATGCCCCCTCCTGATAAGAGCTAAGGGTGGAATCTGAGTTTGAAGTTTTGAGCAATGTTGGAGCTTCTGAGTCTTGACTGAAGACTTACAGAGTACCCTCCTTATTCTGTTCTGTGGATGATTCTACTCCTTCAGCTTCCCCTCCTGAGGATTTTTCATTTTCAGGACTCTTGCATTCCATGAGGAGCATTTTAAATAGGAAAGGTCAAGATTTATAGATTCCAGGAAAAGGCTTAGGAATTTGTTGTTTTTTACCCCAGCACAGGCCTTTAGCTATACCTCCTGTTTTGAATGTGAGGGTGGAAGATGTTTTTGCAGAGCTTCCCACGAATGCGTTCTTTTTGCCTCCTGCCCCGGATTAAAACCGGATAGGTATTATGGGGTGCCTGAAGCTCATAAGTATCTTTTAAGAGTCCTAAGGGCAGACCGGAAACTTGTCTCTCAGGAGTTTCTAAAGGTGTGATACCTCGGTTATTTAAAAATCCTGTCCCTCCTGATAAAGAGGCAAAGGGCTTTGGATAGTGGGGAAAGAAAGTGTATACTTCTTCCCGCTTGTGCAGAAGTTGGTGTTATCCAAGGTTTCATGCTAAATATCTAGAGGTATACTTCTTCGCAGTTGAAATCTAAAGGTGGATGCTGTGGAAGGTATTATTGAAATTAAAGTTTTGGGATTTAGTTCATGTGTCTGAACAAGTGGGTAAACATTCCTTACAATGTGGTTTTTGATGCTGTGCAGGCCTCCTCAGGGGTGGCTGCCACTGGTTCTATTCTTCGTGGAAACACGCCTGGTTTAAAGAGATCAGAACTTAGCTGAGCATGTTAAGGCCGAGACTTTGGGATGCTCCTTTACAGTCTGATGTGTTGTGGTTGCGCCTGTGGAAGCGGTTTTGAAAGATGGAGGACAAGGCTAAGTCTGTAGAAAACTGTTAGAGGATTTTTGCAGGTGCAACCTCCAGAGTTTAGTAGAAATTGGCCTGCTAAAGGGATGGACTTATCCTGCTTAGATTCCCAGTCTAGAGGTAGGTCTAGGCGATGGTAGGGGCAGAGCTCAAGGTGCTTTTGGGCCCTAGAGGCAGGAGTTCACCTGCTCAAGACTTCTGGTGAGACTGAGGGTCAGTCCTTTTCATTAAACAGGCCATTGACACACTTTTCAGCTGCCGTGCTGCCTTCTGTACAGAAACCTCTAGGAGAGACTGTCTCTTTTCAAAGAAGGGCTAGAGTTTAATTACCCGAGATGAAATGGGTTCATAGGATATCATTCACCACGGTTTACAGGTTTATTTCCATACCTTGCCTCCTTTCAAAGGCATGCCAAACCCATTCCTCCTCTACAAAGACAAAGAGGCTCACAAGCAAATTTCTCAGTTACTCCAAATGGGGGGCCATTCAGCCGGTTCCTGTGCCAAGAAAGGAGACCTAGGATTTTATTCTCGCCTGTTCCTAGTGCAGAAGAGAGGGGAACCGTGGGGAATAATTTACTGGATTTATCTATCTCAACGCACTTATCTGGACATTCCCCAAGTTCAAAATGTTGTGATTACAACAGCTTTTACCTCTGTTTAAGGCAAGGATCACTGGATGGTAACTTTAGATCTCAAAGGAAGCTTACCTTCATGTGCCTATAAGACTTAGGATTGCAGAGAAAGTATCTGCGTTTTGAGCTGGAAATTCTCATTATCAGTTCTCTGCATTGCCCTTTGAAGCTATCTCTACTGCGTAGAGTATTCCTACCAAGGTTCTGGCTCCAGTGATAACACTTCAGGCTAAAGGAATTCAAAATCTATCCTTACTTGGACTGATTGCCTGGTCCTGGCTCAAGAAAGGAGAAAGTCTTCTACAGCATTTGGGAATATGTCATAGCAGTGCTAAGATGCCACAAGGTATTCTGTGAGGCAAATAAAGTCCAGTCTGAGTACCCTCTCAAGATATGTGTGTGCTTTCTGGGTGTGAGACTGAATGCAGCAGCCAGATGGCCTTTTTAACCCGGACAAACAAAGAATCTTTCCAGTTACTTCCATCACCTATCTCTCTTCAGTCACGGGCTGACTGCAAGGACAGTCCTTCAAGCCTTAGGGTTCATGGCATCTTGTATTCTGGGTGCTTCCCAATAGAGCTGCATATGGGAAGCTACAATGGTACCATCTCAAAATGTATGGACACAGCACTGCCAGGATTTGGACACTGTCATTCAAATAATACCTTGCATTCCAAGCGGAATTTTTGTGGTGGGCTCAGGAATGTCACCTAAACAAAGGGACTCTCTGTGACCCGGTAGGAAGTCAAATTCTAGCGACAGATGCACCTCAAGACATTGCTTAGGGAGCTCATCTAAATGGAAAATGGATAAGACAAGTGGCCTGCCAGACTACAGCATCTACATATCAACATGGAAGGAGATGTTAGCAGTCGGATTTGCATTAATGAAACTCAAGGGTTACTTCTTCCAGGGCGGGTGTTGATTCTAACAGACAACACAACTGTCATGTGGTGCATCAACAAACAAGGGGAGACACATTCTTACCCATTGTGCAGGCAAGCAATGATTTACATGGGAGACAACGACTGCAACTAACTCTTCGAGCCAAGGTTTCTGCGGGGAGCACAGAACTCCTTAGCAGATGTGTTAAGCAGACAAATCATGGTCCCCATGAGTGGAAACTGGATCTTCATGTATTTCAAAGTTGACAGTGTCCTGGGAACTCAGACATAGATCTGTTAGAAAACTATCACTAAACCACCAGCTGCCAAAGGTTTTTGCACAAAGAGGTTTCATCACACAGCTTGAAGTGGATGCTCTTTCTTTCAGTTGGAAAATCTTCGTATCGCGTTTCCACCTCTGCCTCTTCTTCCAAAGGTTAGCTTCTAAAGGTCAGACAAGACAAGCCACGGATGATTTTAATAGCTCCAGATTGGCTCGGCAGCACTGGTACCCATTACTGAGAGTCTGGTAAAAGCCTCCATGGCCTTTACCCTTGATTCCACACATCTGTTGTCTCAGAAGGGCGATTCGTCTGCTCAATGTCAAGCTTCACTCTCTTCATCAACAGCCTGGCATATTCTGTTTTGAAAGACGAAAAGCAGGTCTCAACCTCAACCAAGTTTTAAATGTGATTATAGGCCAGAAGACCTGAGTACAAGGAAGATGTCATGAAAAATGGAAGGAATTTTTTATTTTGGACTGCAGCAAAGAATTTGGAGATTTCCAGAGCCTAATTTAGGTGTGGCTCTTCAATATCTTACTGAGTTATTGGACAAAGGTTTGTGCTTTCTCTTCCATTAAGATTCATGCTTCTGCAGCAATTTCGGCTCACTACTTGTGACCCGCATTGTTTCCATCCTTTGTTCAAGCAATTTCTTAGAGGGGCAAAGAATATAAGACCCCGTGAGCTCCTACTCCTGCTTGGGATTCAATTTTGTGTTGGAGAAACTTGCTCTACAACCTTTTGAATACCACAGCTACTGCTGAACTGAAATACTTGTCATGGAAGACTGCTTTTTGTTGGCCATTACTTCTGCAGAAGAGGTTTCTGAGTTACAGGCCCTTATGGCCGGTTGAGCCTTTGATTTTCATAAGGATAGAGGTATCATTACGTACCCTAATCCTTCCTTTATGCCTAAAATTGGTTTCAGTGGCTTTAAACCAAACTATTCATTTACTTCGTTTATGTGCAGATCCCCAAAATAAAGGGAAAAGATTTTGCACACTTTAGATGTACACGAGCAATTGCGTTATTATTTGAGCAGGACTAAGGATTTAGGCAGTCTCAGCGGTTGTTTGTTTCTTTTTGCTTTTGGGTTCCAGAACTAAACCTGTGTCAAAACAAACTATTTCTAGGTGGATTAGGTTTTGCATTGCATTTATTCCCATCATGGCAGGAGATTCCAGCTGGATTAGGCCTGCACTCATTCCCACTAGGGCTACTGCCACTTTAACAACTTTTAGGGGGTGGCAACTAAGGATATTTTGGAGGCAGCTACTTGGAGTTCAGTGCATACTTTCTCTAAGCATTACCACCTTCCTCTCTACTCTAAGTCTAGGAGCTGGTTTTGCCTGCAATATTTTGCAAGGCATGTTATCAGCTCCTGCTTCATATGATTGCCAGCCTCCTTACCTCTGCTTTGGGATTCTACCCAATAGTTAGGACTGCAGCAATGTGGAATGAAAAGAACATAGTACAGTTTTGCCTGTTCATAAATGTAGATGTTAGGATCCCGTGCTGCAGTCAATTACCCTCCCTCCTTCCCCTCTGTGTTTTTGGGGTGGTTGTGTAGGTGAGGTTATATTCTGCTAATTTTATATTTGTATATATATATATATTTTGGTGCAGATATGTTGGGAGTTTTGGTTTTGGCCTTATTTTTCAGGGTCTTCCTGACATCTGGGGCAGAAAAGACTGAGGATATGGCGTTGGTCATGCGCGTGAGTACCCTGGCGTACTGGCGATCAGTCCTAATGCGCCCTGACGGCGTCAAATGCCTACTTTTAATTATTGGGGCCGACTGGACAGCGGACTACCCCAATAGTTAGGACTGCAGCAATGTGGATCCTCGAACATCTACATTTATGGTAGGTACAAAACTGTACTACTCTGGTATTCAGGCTGACGGAGGGCTACCTGCAGGCAGATAACCCAAATGTGATGACTGTAACAGTGAATACACTTGAACATCTACATTTATGGTAAGTGTACACGACTGTACTTTCTGTATAACATTCAGTTAGTTACAGCGGGTTGAGGAACTGTTTTACATTAAATTCAGACTGGAAAAAAGGAATATTACAGATGTGCATTTTGCAAATGTAGTAGGCTCTTAAGGATGTGCATGATATGGATATTACTGCATGCCCAATGAAAGCAAGGCGCTTGCCCTTTGGACTCCTGCCTCACAACACCCTGTGGCATGTATCTGTAACATAAACACACCCTGGTGCCTTATTGTGTACTTTCTGCAGCTTCTTATTAAAAGAATAATGTGCTAAGCTAAATTTTGAGTCTGATGTTGTCTTTAGCATCTGACTCCACATATGGATTATCAGAACTTACCGGGTCTGACCTCTGTGCCTTTTTTCAAGCTCTTGGATCCAGGGCTCTGGCTTCTCCCTACCCACAAGTCTCTTTGTCCTAATGATTCTCCAGATCTCATTTGCCTCCTTTATAGTCAACATGATCCATGAGGGCTCCATGCTCATCTTCACATAAGTTCTAATGTTTGTCAGGTTTTATATTTCTTCTTATAGATAACTCTTCTTGATTCTGTAGTAAGCACTTCTGTACCTTTTCCTAGATACTTTATGCCATTTTGGTTTTCAACAAAACTTTTCCTTGAGGAAGTTCTTTCCTTCCAGCCTTTCTCCCTTGTCTAGAAAAAAAAAAGGCTTTCGTTTTTGTTCTAAATGAATTTTTGCCAATCATTTACAGCTACTTTCTACTACCAAGTGTCTGTAGTGATTTCTGTATAATATTGTTATCTTGCAGTTGTATTTCCATTTGTTTGTTCTAATTTCTTCTTTTGAAATGTCTGGCAAGGCCTCTGGCTTCAGAAAGTTTGGGCAAAAGACCCCCCCCATCCACTTAATTTGTGTGTTCACTCTTGGAGGCAGTTCATTTAAATGTCAAGTATGAGTTCTGCGTGTCCTTCGGAGCCAGGGCTGTTCTGGATAGAAAAATAAGCTAGTCTCCATGGGTCTTCCCCCTGCCCAAGCAGGAGAATCAAACCCTTTGGTATCTATTTCAGCTTTTTCTTTTTCTAAGAAATTAGACAAGACTAAGCCTGCCAAAGATATATATATATATATATATATATATATATATATATATATATATATATGGAAAAAACAAAGGAAAATAGGAGTCCACAGATGCATCTGTGGACTCCTATTTTCCTTTGTTTTCTATGTCTTCTGTGGCCTGCTGTGGTTGTTATATATATATATATATATATATATATATATATATATATATATATTTGTGTTTATAGACAGAGATATCTATATATTGAGAGAGAAGTGAAGAGACAGAAAAGGAGAACAAAAAGAACAACCTGGAAAGAGGTCTCCAGATCTGACTTCCCATTTGGGCCTTGCCCTAAGAATCCTAGGCTGTTGACTCTGACATCAGGACAGGAGCATGTCCGGGTCCAAACACCATCTCCGGCGTGCCTGTCACACATTCTTGTGCATCGGGGCAGTCAGCCTCAGTTAGTCTTGAGGGTATTCACATAACGAGTTCCCATTCAGATTCTGAACTTTCTCAGAAGCACCCCACCGAACATAGTCACAGGAAATAACATTGCAAAAAGAGGCATGTAGACTTCTTAGGAGTCGCTCATTGAAGATGCTGACTTTGAGGAAGGAAAGGGGTCCCCTAGGTCCCCCCCAAAGATTTCTTCTTCGGAGAGATCCTAGAATTGATGAAGCGGATGTGGAGGGTTTGTTCATTCAAAGCCCCCTCCCAAGAAGAGTCAGTATTTCTTGACGCTTTTGGGCCTGCCTCACCTACAGTTTGGATGGTTCCAACCGCTGATGAGCGCATTGATTTGGTCTCATAGTGGATGGAGCCTGATATGGTGGAGCTGATCCCCAGAAGACCTGATAAGATTCTAGCATCTCCTAGAAATGTGTCACATTGGAGCAAGGATCCTCTGGTAGGTGCTACCACGAAGGAGCTTTCCGAGGAAAGCTTCTCTATCCTCCTAGCAGGGAGTCGAGGGAATTGGGCAGATTTGGGAAGTGAATATATGCTTTAACAACATTTGCTGTTCATGCACTGAACTATGACACAATTTCAGAGGAATTTGATGAGGGAATATTCTAAATCCCTCTTGGTTAATTTCCCTTTAGACATTTACAAAACAGTAGAGTCACAATTATCTTGTACAATCCATATCTAATGTGCCCTTGCACCTACTTTGCAACATGGTGGATGACACTGCGAGTGCAGTAGGGACTCGAATTGTTATTTGTCACACGGGATGTATCTTTGCAATTCTGCAGAGATCTTCAAAATGTCCTTCATCAAAGCACCTTTCTGTGGTTCAAAACTATTTGAACACAAACTAAAAGCAACACTTACTTGAAGAGAGCAGGAGGGCAAGACTCTGTAATAGACATACATTTTTCCACCCACAAAGGCATACATTTTTCCACCCACAAAGGACCTTTTCCTGGAACCAGAAGGTTAGAAAGAAACTTTGCTTTCGTAAGTTTGACTGTTGCCCAGGACACTTCTGGTTACAGAGCCCCCTGAGTCAGGGGGGTAATAACTTTATTGGATATCGCTCAAGGGGCAGAGGAGGACAAGCAATCAAAGGTTTCAAAGTCCCTTTACTGAAAAACCCTTCCAGCACTCCTCAACAGTTGCCTGACTGCCACACTCTGGATGTAGTCAGGGGATGATTATCTCTGCACACTCATGCCTAGCTAGCCATCCCTGAAGATTCATGGGTACAGAAGGTAATCACCAGAGGATATGTTATTCCCTTTGCTTCCCCAACAAGGAATCAAAAAGAAAATCATTGACATTCTGTCCAGCCATAGAGAAATAGCAACAACAGAAGACTTAAAGCTGCTAGAAACAAGAGTCACTCTGGAGGTTCCATAAGACCAGTGAGGGTCTGGAGTCTGTTCATGATGAGACTGGAGACCTTAGGCCGACTCTGGATCTCCATCATCTATAACAGTTTGTGTAACAGACAAATCTCCAGATGTTAACAGTGCAGTCAATTCTCTCTCTTTTGAGGAAGGACGACCAGATGTGTTAGATGGACATTCAGGATGCCTTTTCTAACATTTAAAGATAGCGAGGCATTCCAGGAGGTTTCTCCACTTTCAGCAGGTGGCCTGTCATTTCCAATTCAGAGCACTGTCCTTTAGTCCGAGGAAAGCACCAGGATGTTCACCAAGTGCATGACCGTGATGGCAGTTTACTTAGGACTACAAGGGCTCTGAGTGTTCCCCTATGTAGATGACTGGCTATTTATCACTCCTGGCTACTGATCCAGTGCAGAGAATTTTTGCTCCAATTCTCTCACCACTTAGATATACTGAGCATTTCTATTCTGCCTTACAAGTGGTCCCTCAGTCAGTAAGTGGTGACTACAATTTTCACTTACCAGCCATGCTACAACATTTTCGCTTTCCGCCTAACCACTAAGTACAGTAGTTATTTTGCCCTGGTTCCTCCCAGAGGAACAGTCAATGAGAGATGCTGTAGTCCACATTTGACCTCTGAGTCTTCTGTATATCTTTCAACTTTTTCCTTTATTAACAAACGTTTCTACAGAAAGCCATTGGGTGCAAAGCAGTTGTGATTCTCGTGCCTCTTTCTGGCCCCATCAGTTCTAGCTCCCCTTCTAAAACACCCTCCATGGCTACTGGAGCCTCTTCTAGACCTGTATCACCATCTGGCCAGCCTTACCAAGACCTGAAAGTCCTGTAGTTATTTATCTACATGATTCTTCCAGATGTTCATCGTGCATACAGCTGCAGTCATAACAGATGGGTTTTCCTGCCGTCAGGCGGGTCCTCGGTCGGCCGAATTCCAAAGTCTAGGTCCGGCGTTGGTTGTAAATGGCTGCTTCCCTGGCGTCGGTCGACGCTGTTGGTTGTAAAGGCTTCCCTGACGTCAGTGCGACAGGGGTATAAAGGAACCAGCCGACGCCATATTCTCCAGTCTTTCTTGCCGCGCGGTGCCCGAAGCAGTTCGCAAGTGCCGGTCGGCCAGCTCCTGAGATTACGAAATTTGGAAACCGAAGTCTTCTTAAAAGCTAAGTACCCGTTGGAAACTTTTCTTGCCTCAGACCGATGTCAGACAAAGTTAATAATTGTATTTCTTGTGGGAAGCAAATACCGCATAAGGATTTCCATTCCCTCTGTATACCTTGTTTAAGCCCAGACCACGACGTCTCGGTCTGTCGCTTTTGTGCTACATTCAACAAACGCACTATTAAGCGTCAGGCGGAGTTCGCCCAACATTATTTTGGGAAAGCATTTAACTATACTATGTCGTCGGATACTCCGACTCCGGTTTTGTCTAAAAAACGCAAAGACAAGGACCGACACACGAGGTCCGCGGCCTCTACCGACACCACGCCAAAGCAGACTACCCGTGGTCCGGTTCTCAGTGAGGCGCCCACGCAGCCCCTGATTACCGACGACACTTCTTTGACGGTGTCTCCTGTACCCGAGGTCGCAGGCTCCTCGGCCCACACCCCGACTACAGATACCGAAGCCACTCTTGGCGTTGAAACTCAATGTGGACAGGTCCACCTCCACTCAAGGTGTCTTCAGACCTTCCTCTTCTTTCTCCATCAAGGCTTTCACAAAGTCTAAAGCAACCATGCACTCCAGCTACACAGGGCCCATCTCCAGGCCCCATGCCTAAGAAACAGATGCTTAAAATGGCTGAGGATTTAATTACTCTAATCAGAGGTTCTCAGCCTCCACCGGACAAAAGGCCCAGAGTGGAGGAAGATTCCCCCTCCTCTGATCAGGGCTCCATTATTTCAGAGCACTCTGATGATGAGGAACATTCTTACTCCCCTTTTGAAGACTCTGATGCGGAGGAGTCCATCCCTTCTATGTCCCCCCCTGAGGATTGCTCATTTGGGGAAACTTTGCATACCTTAAGGGAACACTTCCACTGGGAAGGCCAGGATTATTCAGATTCCAAGAAAAGGCTCAGGGAATTTCTCTTGTTACCTCAGCATAGGCCTCTGGCTATACCTCCTGTCTTGGACATCCTAGATGATGTTTACTCGGAGGCCTGCCTTAACCCGGACTCTCTACCCCCAGTTCCAGTTAAGCCTGACAGGTACTACAGGGTTCCTGACTCACACCAATTTCTTTACAAAAGCCATGCTGCTGACCCAGAAACCATCTCACAGGGCCCCAAGGGAGTTAAGGCCTCCATTGCCAAAAATCCATTGCCTTCCGAGAGAGATTCCAGATCCTTAGAAAAGTGGGGAAAAAAGGTATATACCTTGGCTACCTTATCCATGAGGGCCTTAAACTGTCAGTTTCATATGCTAAAATACCAACAGTTTTTGTTATCACAGTTGAAGAGTAAAATATCACAACCTGAACAACCAGACTTGAAGGAGTTGCGGGATTTGATGCATAGTGCAGAACAAGTGGGTAAGCATACCTTACAATGTGGTTTTGATGCTCTAGAGGCCTCCTGTAGAGCTGCTGTTACAGGATCAGTCATACGTAGGCATGCCTGGCTCAAGGAACAAGCCTTGCCTGATCATGTCAAAGCTAATTTACTAGACGCCCCTCTTCAAAAGGATGTACTATTTGGTGCTAATGCTGAGGAGGTATTAAGGAAAATGGAGGAAAAGGCTAAATCAATGCAAACTGTGAAAGAATTTCTACAGGTTCAACCCCCACGTTTTAGCAGAAATTGGCCTTCCAAAAACTGGTCCTTTCCTGCCACAGACAGACCCCAAAGAGGCAGATACAGGCGCCCGAGGGGCAGAGGACAATCCCAAGGATCGTATAGAGGCAGACAATGACAAGCTCCTACACAAAGAGGTGGTGAGGACACCTCGCAATCTTTCAGAAAGCAAACCCAATGACTTTCCCCTTTGCATGCCAACCAGGTCTCAAATGGCAGCCCCCTTAGGAGGAAAGCTGGCATTATTTTCAAAAAACTGGCATGTTGTCACAAAGGACAAATGGATCCTGGACATTATAAACAGAGGCTACAAATTCCATTTTCACACCCTTCCAAAAATGAGAGGCATGCCAAACCTGCCACACAATCAAAGGGCAGAGGCACAAAGGCAAATTGCAGATCTCATAAACATGAAAGCTATTCAAGAGGTACCTACGCACAAACAAGGTCAAGGTTTTTATTCCAGGCTATTTCTGGTGCCAAGGAAGGGAAAAGATTGGAGACCTATTTTGGATCTATCCATCCTAAACACATTTCTACTGCACAAAATTCAAGATGCTCACTCTACAGCAACTTCTTCCCATGCTGGGCAAGGAGTCTTGGCTGGTAACATTGGACCTCAAGGAGGCATACCTGCATGTCCCAATCAGACAAAATTGCAGAAGGTACCTCAGATTTCTTGCAGGTTCAACCCATTATCAATTTTCTGCATTGCCCTTTGGCTTATCTACTGCAGAGTATTCACGAAATGCCTGGCATCAGTAATTGCCTACTGCAGACTTCAAGGGATACAAATATACCCCTATTTGGACGACTGCCTGATCCAAGCGGACAGCAAGCACATTCTTGTGAAACATCTGGCTTATGTAATAATGTTATTGAAATCTCTGGGATACACAGTCAACAAAAAGAAATCAAGGCTAATACCCTCTCGGAAGATAATTTTCATGGGTGCCAATTTGGACACAAACACCCAGGCGGCCTACCTCACGCCAGAGAAGCAGGGGCATCTAATTCAATACTTCAGAACACTAGCAAATTGCACCAGGCTGACTGCAAGGAAAATCCTGCAAGCTCTGGGATTCATGGCATCTTGCATCTTACTAATCCCATGTGCAAAGCTGCATATGAGGAAACTACAATGGTACCTGAAAAACATATGGTCTCAACACAGCCACAGTTTGGAAACAATAATACCACTAATTCCATGTCTGCAAAAGGAATTTCTATGGTGGGCTCAAGCATGTCAAACAAACACAGGTCTTCCATTCAGCAAGCCTCAAGCAAATCAAGTCATCACAACAGACGCCTCGGACTACACCTGGGGGGCGCACATGACAGATCGGTGCATTCAGGGCAAATGGTCCCAAAAGAAAAGCACCTTCACATCAATCAAAAAGAAATGCTAGCAGTAATAAATGCTATTATAGCTTTCAAGGACCTTCTACAACCAGGTCAACTATTGATAAGAACGGACAACACCACAGTTATGTGGTACATAAACAAACAGGGAGGAACACATTCTTACCCCCTATGCAGACTGGCCATGTCACTTTGGAACATGACCATGGACTTACAAATGGAACTACAAGCACAGTACTTGCCAGGCAAGGAAAACACGCTGGCAGACAACCTAAGCAGGAATATGACAGATCCACACGAATGGAAATTGCATCCAAAAGTTTTTACTGAAATAATCCAAGAATGGGGAAGGCCAGACATAGATCTCTTTGCCTCCCACAAGAATCATCAATTGCCAAAATTCTGCTCAAGGATCTTCCATCCAAAGGCCTGGAGAGTGGACGCTCTTTCTTTCAGTTGGACGTCAATGACAGTTTATGCCTTCCCTCCTCTTCCTCTGCTGCCCAAAGTTCTATTAAAGACCAAAGCAGACAGACCAAAGATGATTCTCATTGCTCCGGACTGGCCAAGGCAACACTGGTACCCACTCCTAAGGAGCCTGACGCATTCCCCACCATGGACCCTGCCTCTAATGCCTCCTCTTCTGACTGAGCACAGTTTCAAAACTCTTCACAGCCAGCTAAAAACACTCAATCTAGCCGCATGGAAGATTCCTTAGCATCACAACAGGCCCTACTCTCCAAGGAGGTACAGGATGTCATTTTGGAGGCCAGAAGGCCATCAACTAGAAAAGCTTACTCCGCAAAATGGAAACGTTTTTGTGTCTGGAATGAGAAAAAGGCCCAGGATCCTGGAAAACTGAATTTACCTCAAATACTACAATATTTGACTGAACTGCTAAGCAGTGGACTTTCTTTCTCCTCCAGCAAAATACATGCCTCAGCCATTTCTGCAGAATACAACACTGATCCACCTTTATTCTCTCACCCTCTCCTAAGGCAGTTCCTCAGAGGGGCTAAGAATTTAAGGCCTCCAAGGAAACAACCAATACCTGCTTGGGATCTTAATTTCATGCTGGAAAAATTGACCTTGCCTCCCTTTGAGCCAGCTGCCTCATCAGATTTGCAATATTTGTCCTGGAAAACAGCTTTCCTTCTGGCTATCACCTCAGCTCGTAGAGTTTCAGAACTACAGGCTCTCATGGCTGTCCAGCCTTTTATCATATTCCATCAGGACAGAGTTTCCTTACAAACCAACCCATCCTTTATGCCTAAAGGTGGTATCCAGGGTAGCTTTAAATCAGGCCATACATTTACCTACTTTTATCCTAATCCTCAAAACAAAGGGGAGAGATTACTACATTCCCTGGACATCCACAGACAACTGCGTTATTTGGACAGAACAAAGCCTTTCAGAAAATCAGAACAGCTCTTTGTGACCTATGCAGTAGGAGCTCAAGGGAAGCCAATTTCCAAACAGACAATCTCAAAATGGATAGCCCACTGCATACGCTTTTGCTATTCCTTTCATGGCAAAACTGTTCTTACAGGCATTAGAACTCATTCCACCAGGGCCACAGCCACCTCTGCAGCCTTCCTCAGAGGAGTTCCTACCAAGGATATTTTGGAAGCAGCCACTTGGAGTTCTGTGCATACCTTCTCCAAGCTCTACAACTGACCATTATACTCCAAATCTAGAGCAGGCTTTGCCACTGCAGTCCTGCAGGGCATTTTGGCTCCTCCTAGTTCCACCTAGTGCCTACCACCCCTTTCTTAGCCTTGGGATTCTACCCATCTGTTATGACTGCAGCTGTATGCCCGATGAACATAGTATAGTTTTGTACCCACCATAAATGTAGATGTTCGAGTGCTAATACAGCTGCAGTCCAGGTTTCCCTCCCTCCTTCCCCTCTTGGGACAGGCCTATAGGCTAACACATCCTCATACAACCTGATTTGGGTTTTCATTTATGATGTATTTGCTTGCAACTACTGTATTTTGATTATATTGCATTGCATTATCACACAAATTTATGTATTGCCTTCCTTCTGGGGGCACCTGACATCTGGGGCAAGAAAAACTGAAGAAAATGGTGTCGGCTGGTTCCTTTATACCCCTGTCGCACTGACATCAGGGAAGAAACGACGACAACCGACGCCGGACCTAGACTTTGGAATTCGGCCGACCGAGGACCCTCCTGACGGCAGGAGAACCCATCTGTTATGACTGCAGCTGTATTAGCACTCGAACATCTACATTTATGGTAGGTACAAAACTGTACTTTCCAGTGATTGCCAGGGATGCCAGGCTTTTTTTCATATTTTGTCATTCCGGAAAACTTAACACATGAAAGGTTTACAGGAGCCGAGGGCAAAGGTCCACTGTTTGGGCTTCTTTTAAAGGCTTAGATCTTTGCTCACCACCTCTTCCATCTGTTTTGAAGTTTTACCCAGACTGAGCCAGAAGTTGGTTAATATTGATCAGTGCTAGTAAGCAATACGAACAAGAAGAAGTAGAAAAAATGAAAAACACGGTAACCACTCAACCACAGGTTAAGTTAACCTCCAAGGCACTGTAAAATAAATCTTTACTGTATTTTTATTATAAACAGATTGAGAGCTTTCGTTCCATGAACTGGAACCTTATCAGAATCTAAACAAACGGTTATAGTTCATTTTAAGCATTTTTCCTTAAAAAAAAAACAGCTTAACATTAATCAAACCCACTGTACCATTTGCTTAAACATGAGTAGTGTTTTTCTTGTACATACCATCGTTGGTATTTTTTTCTCTTACCATTAAGGTCATTCTTTGTACCATCATTGGTACCTTTCTTTCCTTTCCTTCTTTCGCATTAGGTAATCTTTCGTACCATTGTTGGTACGGGTTCCTATTACGAGAGCGAAGATTCCTTTAGGCGAATACGAAGATGTTGACCCATATTGCACGAAGTACGTAAACCGCGAAGTTCGAAATGTCGATTTGTTTTGGTTGGCCCATCTGCGGTATAGCTCCGTAAGGTAAGTGTGCAATAGATAGGAATTTAGTGTTAGGATTTGGGTTAAGGTAAGTGCATAGATAGGTAATGTATGTAAGAGTTAGTGTAGTGTTAGAAGTAGGTGTTTTTTAAATGTATGTATGTGTTTAATTTATTTTGTTTGGGTGTATGTGTGTAGGGGAAGTTTGCGGTAGTTACAGACATTAACGTTAGGGAGGGGTTAAGGATAATGCATAGTTAGTTGTGTATGTGGGATTTAGTATAGTGTTGGAGGTAGGGTTTTTTTTTTTAAATGTATGTATGTGTTTAATTTATTTTGTTTGGGTGTATGTGTGTAGGGGAAGTGTGCGGTAGTTACGGACCTTAGGGTTAGGGTGGGGTTAAGGAGAGTGCAGAGATAGTTGTGTTTGTGGGATTTAGTGTAGTGTTGGAGGTAGGGTTTTGGTGCTTTAGTTTAGGTTAGAAGTAGGATTTGGTTAGTGTATGTATGTGGTTTATTTATTTTGTTTGTGTAGGTAGTATGTAGCAGGTGGTGGGGTTTGCCGACTATGACAGTTCGATTATTTTTTTTTCGCGGTTTAGTGCATTCGGGAGTTTCGCAGTTCGCGGAATAGGGGTCGATGTTTTGGTATTCACGCATAGGGTTTTTCGCTTTGGTAATATAGACCCGTTGGTATGAGTTTTCCTTAAAAAAAAAAAATCTGATCTAAAGTTTAGACTATAATATCTTAATTTCCTTTCTGCATCCTTTCTGCTTGTGTATTTTTTGTAATGGCTAAGGAAAAACAAGGGAACTTCTGGTTTCAAAAGCTGCAAGAAGTGTGCGTGTAAACTACCCAATTCGGACAGACATTCCTTATGTGTGTGTTGTTTGGGCCCAGTGCCCCTTCAGGAAGACTGTGTCATCTGTCATGGCTTCAGTCACCAGACCCTTATTGAGAGGAAAAACAAGCTAATCCTAAAAGGTCTTATTAAAACAGCTTTTGACGAGGCCATATCTGGTTCTCCAAATTCAAAAACTGATGTTAGCTCTCAATCTTCGTCTTCTTCCTCATCTAAACATGGACATTCAAAGAAGAGGAGCATCTCAGTGCCAAAAGTATCTTTGGCACTGTTATCAAAAATACCTGACTTCCCTGGTTCCTACAGTTTAATTAGAACCAACTGGGGAAAAGGCTTCACCTTCTGTGCCTGCCTCTGCATTGACAGCTTCAGCACTGACTACTGCTACTACTGTTTTGGAGCCGACATCTCCGAAACCAAAAGAAGTCCTCTTTAAAGATAGGCCTCGTATTGGGTATTCTCCCTCACTAGACCCTTTCGTAGACCGACTTCCAAGCCCCTTCTTGGAGAAACCCAGATCCCCATCAGTCTCTTCAGTCCATTTCACCAAGAGCCTCACTGAATCTCATATTTTGAGGCTGGTTGACCTGCTCTTGGTGGTGGTGAGCCACTTCTGCAGTTCTTAGCTTATCTAGCTCTGGAAGCTTACCTATCTCGACTCCTAGTGATTGTTCCTCCTCAGACTGCAAGTGAGCCTTCAGAGTTTCCAGTGTTGACAGTCACAGTATTGACTGTCTCAGTGCTGGTCAGAGCTACTTCTCCGGTGCCGAATACTACCTTGCGCTGTTTGGTTCTGTCTGAATTGGAGACCTCCTGGGGTCACAGCTTCATTGCCATTTCTGGGGGGGGGGGCAATAGTTCCCTTTTGATGTTGGAGCCATCCATGCCCCTCTGGGCATTGGCACACATTAGCTCGATTAGCTCGATACTGGCTTCGGCTTTGGAGGCAGCCTTCTTGGTGCGGGGTGGGACCACAGTTCCGAAGCAGGCTATTTCAGTTCCTGGCTCCCATTCCTCTATTGGGGGGGGTAGCTGCCTTTCAAGCCATGGAGAGGGTATTGTCCACTGTGGGTATTCAGTAGACTCCATTTTCATCAGACCAACAGCTCTGCCCTTCCCCTCGCCCAGAGCTTTCTTTCTCAAGCCTCTACCCTGGGACAGTGGGCGCTGAAGCCTTAGGATCCAGCCATAGTGGTCATGTAGTCTTCAGATACCTCTCCGGCCCATCCCACTGAAGAGGTACCTCTGAAGACGAAGTACAAGAGGAAACACTTAGACTCCCCTGAAGAGTTTTTCACTGAGATACCGATTTTGATGAAGAGGAAGGTTTCCTGAGGTCATCCCCAGAAGATGTCTCCTTCGGACACATTCTAGAGGCCCTGAAACAGAGGGATGGCTGGACTTCCCTTTAGCCTTCCTCAGAGGAATCGATATACCTAGAGGCTTTCCATGCCTGACCCTCTACCTCCTGGATCTTTCCCAACTGCTGACTATCTGATTAAGTTGATTGCACAGTGGGCTTGGAAGATACCTGATTCTTTTGAGACAGTCCCAAAGAGACTAGACCGTATTTTGTTATCTCCTCAGGATCAGCAGCATTGGGCAAAAGAATTATCAGTAGATGGTATGGTGGTAGTGGCAGCCACCAAAAAGGAACTTGCTGATGAAAGTCCTACTATCCATCCTCCTAATAAGTGTCTAGGATGATGGATAGATTCAGGAAGCCACATACACTTCATTGACCTTTGCACTAAAGTCCTTGCATTACATAGAACATTTCATGAGACTTCAACTAGATCTAATAAAAGAACTATCAGATACTGTGACAGGAGCAGTAGCTGAAGGGGTTAGAGAAAAGGTAACATCTGAGCCGGCAATCCTAGATTCTGTTTGCAACTGTTCCAAAGGGACGTCGAGGGCAGCAGGTTCAGGCATAGCTATTAGGAGATGCCTGGATGCCCTTACGTGAATTCGAAGGAGCCATTTAAGTCTTCTTTCGTCAATGCTCCGTTTGACGGAACATCCCTTTTTGGCCCCAAAGTTAAAGACACCCTGGCCAGATATGAGAAAGATGGCAAGACCCTTTCTGCTGTGGTCATGCGCTTTTCCACTCCTCAATAGTCATACTCCAGGAACCAGAGAAGTGGGAAGCTATGGTTCAAAAAGTCCCAAGGGCCTTTCCAGGACTTGCATGGCAGCGACTTGCCCTGAGGCAGAGGTGGGAGTAACAATGGAAGACCCCGTGCACAAGGTAGAGGTTGCCCTGAAAATCAGTGTTCCAGGGATTCCTTCCCTGGTAACTCTTATCAGCGCTCTGGAAAGGAGGCCCAATTGCCATCTTGTGGAGGCAGTTGGGGGACGATTATCCCTGCACCTAACTGCCTGTTTCAAGATAACAATGCACAGTTGGGTGCAGAGGATCATAACCAGAGGTTACAATATCCCTTTCTTGGACAAACCCAGAAAATTGAAGAAAATCCCAGATGTTCCATCCAATTACAAGGCTGCAGCAGTCTTAGAAATTCAAAAACTGTTTGACAAAAAAGTCGTCCAAGCAGTCCCACCAGACCAGATAGGATGCAGAGTTTACTAAAGATTCTTTTTAGTGCTGAAGAAAACAGGGGATTGGAGTCTGATTTTGGATCTCAGTTAGTTGAACAAATCATTTCAATAAGCCAAATTCCAGATGTTCACATTTCAGTCTGTACTTCTGTTCTTGGAAAAAGACAATTGGATGTGCTCAATAGATCTTCAGGATGCGTATTACTGTATAAAAATGGACATGTGATCCAGAAGATTCCTGTGCTTCTGGCTGGGAGCCAGTCATCAGTTCAGGACCCTGACCTTTGGTCTCACCACAGCCCCCAGGGTGTTCACCAAATGCATGGCAGTGGTAGCAGCTCACTTCAGGCTGCAAGGATTCCATGTATTTCCATACCTAGATGACTAGCTCTCCACCAGACATCTACTCTTAGGAGGCAAGAGACTATGTTCTTCAAACTTGTTCCTTGTTGGGAATCGCTATAAACTATGAAAAAATCCCGTCTTGACCCAACACAACAGTTGGAGTTCATAGGAGCGATGCTAAGCACAAACACCAGCATCATGTCTCTTCACCCAAAGATAAACTTCAAAGAATAAGATCACAAGTCAGTCAGATTATTCGCAACAGAAAGGTGACTGCAAGGCTGTTGGTACAAAGTGTATGATCAGTGCTAGTCTCCATCACTTTAGTTCTCTTTGCAAGATATTGCATGCAAATTCTTCAATGGCTCTTGGCGTCCCAATGGTTTTTACTGAATCAGCCAATGTCCCATCTGGTATTAATTACCAACTTGTGCAAGAGAGACCTGAGTTGGTGGCTTCACTTTAGTGAAATTTTGCCAGGCAGACACTTTGTCCCTCTTCAACCCCAAGTCATAGTGACTACTGATGCATCCCAGATGGGGGAGGGGGATATTATCTGGGAAAGACAGCCCAAGGCACTTGGTCCCAGCTAGAGGCCAATTTGCACATCGGTGTTCTTGAGATGAGGGCAGTGCTGTTAGCGTTTCAGACATTCCAAAAAACTGTCCCCTTGGGAATGATTGTGACTCAAACAGGCAACATGTCAGTAGGCTGGTGCATCAGCAAGCAAGGGGGGAACCAGATATTACCCTCTTTGTTAAGAAACATTCAAGAGTATGGCAGTGGGGAATTTCATCTGACCACTTTCTAATTGCATTGCATATTCCAGGGAGTTCCAATGTGATTGTGAGCAAATTGAGCAGGACCATCCTAATGCCTCACGAGTGGTCTCTCAATCTGGTGGTGGTGAAAAAGTTATTCCCCCCGAACAATAAGCGCAGCAGCTACTTTGCCCTAATTCCCCCCAGGAGAGGCACCAAGAGACGCTGTGCTTCATGATTGGCCCCCTGGTCTATTGTATGCCCTTCCCTGATTCCTCCCATATCCCAGTTTCTAAAGAAAGCCAACAGGTTGAAGAACAAAATAATTCTCATTGCCCCATTCTGGCCTCATCAGGTGTGGTTTCCCTTCCTTTGGCCTCATCTAATTCAGAAACCTTGGACACTGGGCCCAGATCCAGACCTTTTGTCCCATCCGGACAGACTACTTCATCCGAATCTTCAAAATCTCAAGCCAGCTGCATAGCTTCTCCAGTTCCAGTGATTGTCAGGCATTCTACTGTCACTTCCCCAGTTCAAAGAATTGTTCTAGCCTTCTACAAACCTTCATCTAGAAGATTGTACTTCAGCAAGTTGCAAAAATATTCAAAATGGGTTTCGGAGACTAATCTTGATCCATTTTCAGCACCAGTTGATAAGGTCCTGCAATTTTTAACATTGTTTTTTGAAGCACGAGCATCTGCCTTGACCATATGAGTGTATCTAGCTGCAATCTCAAATTTCCATAATACTTTGAATGACACAATGCTAATATCCCACAAACCTTGTAAAGCCTTTATAAAAGGAACTTTGATGCTCAGACCCCCATACAAAGACCCTTCTGCACCTTGAGACTTGACTCTTCAATCCATAATTATTTCCTTGTTTGAACATTCTGCAACTTGTGATCTGAAGTTTTTATCCTGGAAAACATTATTGCTGATAGCTATTACTTCCGCAAGGAGGATATCTGAGCTACAAGCCTTATCTTGCAAACCTCCATACCTTTTTTCCACAAAAACAGTGTTTCCTTGTGAACAAATCCTTTCTTCGTATGAAAGATAGAGTCTGAAAACAACATCAACCAGACTATTCAACTTCCAGTTTTCTGCTACAACTTTTCAAGCAAGGGTGAATGTTGTCTACGTTTACTAGATGTGCATAGACAATTGCATTTTTACCTTCACAGAACAAAGGAAATCAGAAAATCAGACCAATTGTTTGTTTATTTCTCGTCTGCTACTACTGGAAAACCTGTTTCTAAAGCTATTTTGTGTAAATGGCTTAAAGACTGTGTAACTTTCATTTATAACAAAAAGAAAGTGCAACTACTGGGACCTGTTGAAGCATACTCAACGAGGGCAGTAGCCACTTCTGCAGTCTTTCATTCCAGAGCTTCAATTAATGATACATGTGCAGCAGCTACTTGGGCATCTCATACAAACCAAACCCACAGTCAAGGATAAGTGAAAACTGAAAACACAGATGGAATATTATGGTAAGACATAACTTGTTTTTTTTTTTTTTTATCATATTGAAGTTATAACAATTAGTCGATTATCCTATTAAATGAACCAATAAAAAGTAATGTAATGAATAAATATATACATTTTTTATAATTAAATACATTTTTGCAAGATTAGAATAATACTTTAAATTATAATATCCCCTTCTTTCAATATAGTTGATTTACTTGTAGTGCTTAAACTTTTTATGAGGAAATTAAATTTGGCACATTTGTTAATAGTAAGGGAGAGGATGAGACGACATGTACGGGGTATAAGAAAAAAGTACTTTTAATCCCCCAACACACCCCATAATGTAGGCATTTGAAGGAACATGTACAAAAGACTGTTATAAAGTTGCCAGTGACCACAGGTACCCTAAAATTAGAAATCTGAATGCTCATGAACAAGATATTTTTGATTCATTAAGGCATGACAGTTCTATAAGGATTGAAACCTGATAAGTGGGGTGAGATGATTAATGCTGATTCTTTTCAGTAGTCTGGCCCCATGATGGAAATGCATTATGATACAGGTACACATGTTACAACTTCACGTAATGAAATTAATATACCTTATCAAAAAATGTATTTATTTTTTTGGAAGAACTGATACTGGATGGGAAAATTGATGTGGAGATTTATGTATTCCTTACAGACAAAAATCCAGTAATTCATTCTTTTTTTTTTTTAATTCCGAAAATACATAAGGGTACTGATAGTTCAAAGTATAGATCTGTTGTTGTGGGATACGGATTGAAAACATTTATTGATAAATAAAGGAAATCCTTATTTGAAGACATTACTTCTACTGAAAGATTCATGGTCTTCTTGGGTAAGTTTTCTTCTTCTCTCTGGTCAGAATACATTGTTTTCTTTTACTAATGATGTTATATATTTATTTACTTGTATATCCAGAGTAGAAGGAGTGGAGTTTTTAATGATAGTCTTATCAGTTGTACTTTTCTTTCAAGTTCAGATGTTCAGTTACTTATGGACCTTATGACCATAGTATTAGATAATAATTTTATTTTCTTCGATGGAGAGTATTTTAGGCAAGTCAAGGGAGTCACAGTATGTGCCCCCATCTATGCCAACTTGTTTTTTCTGTCCTGGGAGAAAGTCCATGATTTTAATTCATTGTATTTAAAACATTGTAAATTTTATCTGGGATACCTTGATATTTTTATTTTATGGTCAGCTCCAGATTCATTGATGGAAGAATTTGTAAAATATCTTAATGGTACGACAACTTTCCTGAAATTCACATAGCAATGCAATGAATATGGCATGAACTACTTGGATACATATATTAGCTCATAAACAGTGGATATTAGCTCAAAAATAATGAGTTTGCATCTAGAATATACTGAAAACCAACTTTTAGTAATTCATACCTCCACTTCAACAATTTTTCCACCCGGTGTTTCAATAAGTCTGGTAAGAGGCCAGTTTGTACATGTAACACTTATGACTTCAGTAAAGGAGGATTTAATTGCTGAATTCCAATATTTGGAACAAATATTTCTTGAATTGCCTCTTACAATTTATTTAGAGTATTAATAAACCCATTCTTTCTGTTCCATTGTTAGGGTCAACGTTTGGGAAGAATATTGTTACTCAGATCAGTGATTGTCAAGATATCCTTAGTGTTTCACTGTTGCAGTCATCACATTTGGGTTATCCCTGCCAGGGTAGCCCTCGGCCGTCCCGAATACCGGAGACTTAGTATTTCTGCATCGGTTGCTGTCACTTGAAGACTGACGTCAGGTCGTTCGTTGATACACAAAAAATTACAACTATTCAATCGTTTAAAATGCTCAAACCCATGTTTTGCACCTTAAATACATAGGTTTCGTAAAATATAAATAAATTAATAATAAAGTATAATATTGAATATAAAAGAGACCTGGAACCACTCAATTCAATTAAATAAAAAACTGAAGTATGTTTAAATAAATAAATAAATATTCTTTCTGTATTATATACAAATTAAAAATTACCATAAAAATGTTAGGATGTTTTTCCCTGCACCAAACAGCCTGGCACCACATAACCACAGATTCTTGGGTGCAGAGGATTATCACCAGAGGCTACATAATTCCACTGATCTCCTTTCCCAACCCACAAAACATACTCCCGACATTCCACCCAATCAATGGGAATGGGCAGCCATAGAGATAAAAAAGCTGTGTCAAAAAAAGTCATACAAAAAGTTGCACCAGACCAGATAGGATCCGGATTTTACTCTAGATTCTTTTTAGTGCCAAAAAAGATAGGGGACTGGAGGCCAATTTTGGATCTCTGTGTTTTGAACAAGTTTGTTACTCAAACAAAATTCCGGATGGTCACGGTTCAGTCCATTCTTCCATTTCTGGAAAAGGATGAGTGGATGTGCTCTATGGACCTTCAGGATGTGTATTACCACATAAAAATGGACAAGCGCTCCAGAAAGTTCTTTCGTTTTTGGCTAGGAGCCAATCATTACCAATTCAGCGTTCTGTCCTTCGGGCTCTCTACAGCCCCACAGAGTGTTCACAAAGTGTATGGCAGTGGTTACAGCTCACTTGAGACTACAGGGATTCCGAGTGTTTCCATACTTAGACTATTGGCTCCTCATCTCCTCCACCAAGCGCCTGCTGGAAATAGCCCTGGATTACACTCTCTCATTGGCCAAAACCCTGAGGATCTTTATAAATTGGAAGAAAAGCAACCAAATCCCCACTCAGAATTTAAACTTCATAGGAGCGCAGTATTCAATAACCAATCTTGCCGAGTATCTCTTCCAGATCACAGATTGCAAAGATTAAGAGCTCAACTCCGAGTCATACTCTGTCAGTGCATGGCCTCTGTTCGAGAGGTTCTCCAACTCCTGGGGTCAATGGCCGCAGCAGTCACCATTGTCCCACTCGCGAGGTTGCAAATGAAACTCCTTCACTGGCTTATTTTTCCCAATATTACCCAAATCATCACCATTTATCTTTTCAAATACGGATAACAGAACAGTGCAAAAAAGACCTCCGATGTTGGATGAAGCCAGATACAAGTCTTTGGAGTCGTCCTTTCTCCCCTCCGCATCCCAAGGCCACTGTGACCATGGACACTTCCCTGATAGGGTGGGGGGGGGCATTTTCAGGGCATGACTGTCCAAGGCACATGGTTGCCCATACAGGCCAACGTGCATATCAGTGTACTAGAATTGAGGGCAGTGCTTCTAGCATTGCAGGCTTTTCATTCTGTCCTTCTGTCTGGAACTATTGCCATTTAGTCGGACAACATGGCGGTTGTCTGGTATGTCAGCAAACAAGGGGGAACCAAGTCCTACCCATTGTGTCGAGAGGCCATGAGAATGTGGCTATGGGCAATTGCTTACAGCTGCTTTCTGATCGCAATGCACATCCCAGGGGATTCCAAAGTGATTGCGGACAAACTGAGCAGATGTATCCTTCTGCCCCATGAGTAGTCCCTCAACTTAACTATAACAGCCGTTGGGGCCAGCCTTGCTGCGATCTGTTTGCCTCCCCATCAAACCATAAGTGCAGCGACTACTTTGCCTTGATCCCCCCACAGGGGGGAGTCCCCGAGGGACACTCTGGTTCACAATTGGCCTATGGGGCTTCTTTACGCTTACCCACCTCTTCCCCTAATTCCGAAATTTCTAAAGAAAGCCCTTCAGTTGAAAAGCAAACTGATCCTCATTGCACCTTTTTGGCCCTGCCAAATATGGTTCCCCTTTCTTTGGCCTCACCTGCTAGACAAACCTTGGATCCTGGATTCAACTCCGGATCTCATCTCTCACCCTCAAGGGTTGACTCACCCAAACTTAGCCAGCCTCAAGCTGACAGCTTGGTTTCTCTACTTCCAGTAATTGTCAGGCTGAATAATCTCTCTTCCCTGGTCCTTGACATTATACTGGCTTTGCATAAACCAACCACCAGGAAAATCTACCAGAGTAAATGGATACGATTCTCGTTATGGTCCAAGCAAAGAAATCTTGATCCTTTTTCAGCCCCTGTGGATACAGTCCTAGATTATTTGTCAGATTTCTTCAAAGCAGGAGTTGCTGCTTCAACCATGTGTGTTCATTTAGCAGCCATCTCTAGTTTCCATAATGGTTTCAAAAGACTCTTCTTTAATATCCCATCGTCTTTGCAAAACCTTTCCAAAAGGTATATGTAATGTTAGACCACCCATAAACGAACCCACCGCACCATGGAGCCTCACTTTTGTTCTGCAAGCTTTGACGCAACCTCCCTTTGAACCAGTTTCTACCTGTGACATCAAGTTTTATCCTGGAAGACCTTATTTCTAGTGGCCATTATGTCGGCTAGATGCATTTACGAGCTCCAGGCCCTATGTGTTAAATCTCCTTATATAATTTTTTTTATATAGACAGAGTATCACTTCGACAAACCCTTCTTTCCTACCCAAAGTTGTACAGTAAATCAGTCTATTGACCTACCAGTTTTCTTTCCTAATTTCTCAAACAAAGGAGAATACTGAATCCATATTTTAGACGTGCATAGACAATTGAGATTTTCTGGACAGAACTAAAGAAATCTGCAGAGCAGACCAATTGTTTGTATCCTTCTCAGGCTTGAAACTGGGAAAAGCTCTCTAAAGTAACTCTGTCCAAATGGTTAAGACATTGTATACTCCTGGTGTACCAACGATCAAGAACTCCTATACCAGGAAAAGTCAAAGCACATTTCACCAGATGTTCTTCGTGTTTCACTGTTGCAGTCATCACATTTGGGCTATCCCTGCCATTGTAGCCCTCGGCTGGCCCAAGTACCAGAGGCTTAGTATTTCTGCTTCGGGTGCTGTCGCTTCAGAACTGACATCAGGTCATCAGTAGTATAAAGCAAGGCAGACGACACCATTACATCAGTCTTTCTTGTCGAGGAGCCCAAAACAGAAGCAGTTTACACGAGTGCCATTTGGCCGCTACCTGAGTTTCGTTTTCCGAACTGAAGCTGAAGTCTTCTAAAGCTAAGTACCCCATTGGGGATCCTTTTTTCTTGCACTAACCGATGTCAGAAAAGGTTAGCAATTGTCTCGCCTGTGGAAAGCAAATGCCACAGTGAGACTTTTCATTCTTACTGCGTCACTTGCTTAGGCCCGGATCACGATGTCCCTTGCTGTCGCTTTTGTGCAGCTAGTCGTCAGTTCTCCGGTCCTCAATGAGGCACTTTCACAGCCCCTGATGCCCAATTCTGTGGATTTGCAGGCCGCTACTGAGACCCTTTCGGAGTCTGGTATGCTGCAAAACTCTTCTTCGACTAGGGATCCTGCGGTTGTCTCTTCCTTGGGTATGTCCAGAGCTGCTGAGCAGGCACCGGCTTCTGAGGAAGTACTTCGCACTACCGATTCTCGACACAAACTGACTTCTTCTTTTGTGTCTACTGTTGTGTCGAAAATTGCCAAGTTTCTAAGGCCCAGGGTATGAACCACACCCAAGAAACCAACGACCTAATCTCAGGCACCTGATCCATTGCCTCAGTCTCAAACGCTTAAAATGGTGGAAGACCTTATCATATTGATCGGGGGAAGCCAAGCTACCCCTTCCAAAAGAAAAAGAGATCCTTCCCCAGTAGTTTTGTCTGAACAGGAGTCTGATGACTCTGATGCATCTGAATGTGAAGACATGCAACCCCTCTCTGCTTATGAGGATTCTTATGCAGAGGATTCCATTCCTTCAGCCTCTCCACCCGCAGACTTTTCCTTTGGGGAAAACCTTCATACCTTAAGGGAACATTACCAGTGGGAATGTCAGGACTACCTTCAGTCTAAAGAGATGCAGAGAATTCTTAGATCTTCCACAGCACAGACCCCTGGCCATTCCCCCAGTCCTGGATGTTGTGGACGATGTTTTCCTGGAATACAGTTGGACGCCTGACACCCTCCCTCCTGCACCCAGAAAACCTGACAGGTATTACAGAGTCCCTGACTCACACAAATTTCTTTTCAAAAATCCTACTGCTGACCCTGAGGTAATTTCTCAAGGGCCTAAAGGAATTAAAGCAACCTCTGCTAAGAATCCCACCCCCTCAGATAGGGATTCCCGAGCATTAGACAGATGGGGTAAAAAAGTATACACCTCAGCTACTCTTGCTATCAGAGTACTAAATTGCTAGTTCCATATGCTAAAATTTCAGTAACATACCATGGGACTCCTCAAACAAAAAGTGTCTTCCTTTCCTGCTTGTGCAGAATCTAAAGAGTTACAAGAGTTAATGCATTCTGCAAGTCAGCTGACTAAGCACACCTTACACTGTGGTTGTGATGCCCTAGGAGCTTCTTGCAGGGCAGCAGTCACCAGTTCTGTCCTTAGAAGGCATGCATGGCTTAAGGAACAGCCCTTGACTGACCATGTTAAATCTAAATTATTGACTGCACCCTTGCAAAAAGACAACTTATTTGGCACTAAGGCAGAGGAGGTCTTTAAAAAGGTGGACAAAAAAGCTAAATCTGTGCAGACAGTTAAGGATTTCTTACAGGTCCAGCCACCCAGGTTCAGCAGGCATTGCCCCTAGAAGGACTTGTCCTTTCCTGCTCTTTCTAGGTCAGGTCAGCCCAGACCCTGGGGAAGCAGAGCCCCCAGACAGCAGCCACAGAGAATGCAGAGATCAAAACAGTGGAATTCCTCCACTTCCAAACCTGGGAGTTCTAAGCCACCCCCTCATGGTAAAAACTCACAATGACTCTCCTCCCCCATCCCCTCCCTCTGCCCACCTGCACTTACCCCAAGGAGGAAAACTCTCCCTTCACGCAAACACCTGGGCCACCATTATCAATGACTGCTGGGTCCTTAACATAGTGTCCCAGGGATACAAATTTTCTTTCCACCCTCTTCCAACCCCAGAAGGGTTCCCAGATCTACCTCCAAACCAGTGGGCAAAGGCAAAAAAGCAAGTCTTTCCTTGCTCTGTATGAGGGCAATACAGCACGTTCCTGCAGAACAGATAGGCCAAGGTTTCTACTCCATACTTTTTCTGATACCCAGAAAAGAGGGCACCTGGCACCCCATCCTTGATCTATCCATTCTAAACACCTTTTTGGTGATATCAAAATGATTTTCTTTGGTAGGCAGCAGCATGCTCCCACAACAAGGGACTACCCGCTGCCCAGACCCTCACCACAGACTCATCAGACTATGCCTGGGGTGCACACCTGCACGGCAGGTGCATACAGGGCCAATGGAGCCCACAGCAAATCCATCTGCACATCAACCAAAAAGAGATGTTAGCTGTCCAGCACGCATTGACAGATTTCAGGCCCCTTCTCTTCCCAGGGGCTCTCCTGATCAAAACAGACACCACCACTGTGTGTGATGTGGTATAACAACAAGCAGGGAGTGACTCACTCCTACCCTCTATGCAGGCTGGCCATGACCCTTTGGCACACAGCCTGTGCCATGCAACTCCACCTGTTAGCACATTTTCTGCCATGTCCTCTAAACTCTCTGACAGACCACTTAAGTAGAAGTCTTTTGGACCCACACGAGTGGCAACTAGACAAAATAACCTTCACTCTAATAACACAGAAATGAGGCACCCCGAAGGTCGACCTCTCTGCCTCCTACACCAACCATCAGCTTAGCAAGTTCTGCACCAGGGAGCATCACTGCAAGGCTTGGAAAGTGGATGCCCTGTCCTTCCCCTGGGTCAGTCTATCTGTCTTTGCATTTCCTCTTCTACCTCTCATCACCAGGGTACTGCTCAAAATAAGGGAGAAAAAAACAAGGACAATTCTTATTGCTCCAGACTGGCATCGCCAGCACTGGTACCCACTGCTGTGAAGCCTGTCCCCACTGCCACCATGACATCTCACTCAGACCCCAACCCTCCTGACCCAGAGGGAAGGAGAACTCATGCATTCCCAATTGCAGACCCTCAATTTGGCAGCCTGGCTTTTTCCCTGACCACTGATCAATCTGCCAACCTCAGTAAACAGGTTCTAGATGTTATATGCAAAGCCAGATGCCCTAGCACTAGAAAGTCTTATACTGAAAAATGGAAAATGTTATGCACCGGGATTCAGGTTAAGAGAGCCGATACAGCACAGCCCTTCCTACCTCTCATCCTGGATTACCTAACTGACCTGCTACACAGTGATCTCTCTTTTTCCTCCTATTAAAATTCATGCCTCTGCTATCTTTGCTCATTTCCACACTGAGCAGCCCCTTTTCTCACACCCTCTGATCAAACAATTCCTAAGAGGGCCTAGCAACTTGAGGCTACCCAGAAGAGCACCTACCCCAGCTTAGGACCTTTAACTTTGTGTTGGAAAAGCTCACCCTGTCCCCCTTTGAACCAGCATCTTCAGCAGAGTTAAAATTTCTCTCCTGGAAGACAGCTTTTCTTCTGGCCATCACTTCAGCCAGAAGAGTCTGCAAACTACAAGCACTAATGGCTGTGGAGCCCTTCATCATCCATGGTGACAGGGTTTCCCTCAGGACTATCTCATCCTTCATGCCCAAAGTGATGTCCAGTGTGGCTCTCAACCAATCCATTCATTTGCCCACCTTTTTCCCTAACCCACAAAACAAGGGGAAAAGGATCTTGTATTCTCTAGATGTGCACAGACAGCTCATATTTTACCTAGACAGGACTAAATCATTCAGAAAGTCTGATCAATTACCGGTTAGTTCTGCTGCAGGGGCAGAGGGCAAAGCCATCTCCAAACAATTTCCAAATGGATAGCACACTGCATTCATTTTTGTTACAAGCAGCACATAAAACCTCACCCTAAGGGTGTCAGGACTCACTCCACCAGAGCAGCCTCCACCTCTGCAGCTTTCCTCAGAGGAGTCCCCACCAGGGACATCCTGGAGGCTGCCACCTGGACATCTGTTCACACTTTCACTAAGCATAACCACCTGCCTATCTTCTCCAAATCGAGGGCAGGTTTTGCCACTGTAGTCTTGCAGGGCATCCTAGCCAGCCCCCAGTCTCCTTGACTGCCTCCACCCTTTTCCTCAGCTTTGGGAATCAACCCAAATGTGATGACTGCAACAGTGAAACATGAAGAACTTAGTACAGTTGTGTACACTTACCATAAATGTAGATGTTCGAGTGTATTCACTGTTGCAGTCCTGGTTTCCCTCCCTCCAGCCCCCTCTTCTTTCTCTCTCTCCTTACAAGGAACCTTTTGGTATTTACTTTTTACTGGAGGGGTTCTTCCACCATAACCTGGCTCCCACTTGGGGGCTCCTGACAGGGCAAGAAAAACTGATGTAATGGCGTTGTCTGCCTTACTTTATACTACTGACAACCTGACATCAGTCACGAAGTGACAGCAACCGACGCAGAAATACTAAGCCTTTGGTATTCGGGCCAGCCGAGGGCTACCCTGGCAGGGATAACCCAAATGTGATGACCGCAACAGTGAATACACTTGAACATCTACATTTATGGTAAGTGTACACAATTGTATTATCTGTAGCAACTTCGACAGCCTTTCATTCAAGAGCATCCATGGACTGCAACATGGGCTACTCCCCATACCTTTATCTCTCATTACAAATTGGATCGGATCTCTAGGGGAAGAGCCTCCTTTGGTTTGATGGTGCTCTATATTCTTCTATAGGGGCCACCCAGGACATATAAAGTAGTTAGGGACTCTGTCCCATCAGTAAGGAATGAATGAAGATTAACATCAGATAAAGAAGTTATGTCTTACCATAACGTTCCATCTGTGTTGTTCATCTTCATTTATTCATTACGTCCCTCCCTCCTCCCCCCCCTCCTTGAGGCTCTTGGGGGATTTTTTGGGTCCATTGTCATTCTAGACAATTTGAGCAGATATAGCCTCTGTTTATTTTCTTGCTATGGTCAAACTTGATCTAGGTAACTGGGAAAAGGGCACTATGGGTAAAGCTTAGCTCGAGAGTTTTTGGCTGGCGCGAGCTTGGTATAAGGCTGACTTGGTTCCGAGGACGGAACTGACACCCATCAGTAATGAATGAATGAAGATGAACAACACAGATGGAACGTTATGGTAAGACATGGCTTCTTTTTTGCTAGAAATAAGCCTCATAATATTCAGTATTCTTTTTCATTTACTTGCTTACTCTTAAAACTTGTTACTAAATCACTCCTTAATCCAGTCATTTCCCCATGCAAGAATGAGAAAAAGCACATAAATGTTACTTTTGTCATGCTGTTTTAACAAGTTTTTTTTCATTGGATTGCCTCCATTTCTTAAAACTGAACAAGAAGAAAGAGAGAAGGGAGAAAGTAAACTTAAAAAAAACAAACAAAAAAAAAAACAGCAGCTGTTTACAATCCCAATTGCACTTAAAAATAACTGAGAGAACTTTACCTTATAGCATGCAAAGAAAACCATACAGCACAAAAATTGTGCTAGTAAGAAAAAAATGTCTTTACTTACTGTTAACATTTCCCTCCTCTCCCCCTTCCCAAAACATTAATGACATGAAGAAGGACATATGCTTTAGAGTCCCCACAAGTCCAACAAAGTCTGAAAAAGTCCAATATTTCCAGATTTTTCTTGTTCTGTTATACGTAACACACATAATTACTGCATTGTAATCGCACATTATGCTAATGTTTGTATTACTATTTATCGCCATCTGCCAGATCCTATCTCTACTTCATTTCCAATGTACTCTCAATTCTTCTAGTCGTCCCTTCCGTTGAAACACTGGAAAAAGTTTCACAGATACAGTCTCGCTGTGGACTTTATTACCAGAAGAACAAGAAACAGAATATCTTTCTGTTTCACAGCTCACTTTTTGTTGGACAAAGTTTTGTATTTCCTCCATAGCATGTACTTCATCAAAAAAGGATTTTCTCACTCCAGGGAAGAAAACTTTGAAGACAGCTGGGTACAGCAGTTTGAATTTCACACCTGCATCTCTACATTCCCTGAATAGTGGAATAAATTTGCTTCTTTTCTGCCTGGTGTACATTTGTGGAGAATGATTACTCAATCTCCCACTTTTAGTACTTTGTTCTTCTGCCACAGTATTGTCAAAATCAACTCCTTCTGCTGGTAGGATTGCATCTTTACTATTAAAGGTCTAGGTTGTTTTCTCATAGCCAAGTTTGGAGCATACTCACGATGTGCTGTTTCAACTAACAACGCCTTCTGTGGAATACCAGTCTAGTTGCTTATTTGTGCTTTCATAAAATTAATGCAGTCTGTTCCTTCCAGGTTCTCTGGTATATGATTTTCCCTGTGTGCTCTGTCCTCTAATTCTGTTATTTTTTGAAACATCACTTCCTGAGCAGTCTCCTATTCAAAAACAACATACGAACCAACAAGACTAGTAAATCCATTTGTGGAGTTACCAGTATCATATTTAGCCATCCTTTTCATTTCAACCTTTGATTTTGCAGCTTTATCACCTCATCTGAATATTTGTTTAAAGCTTCTTCCAATTTTCCAGCCTCTTGTTGTTTGTGTTGATATACTCCATCAGTATTCCATTTATTTTAACTAGGTCTGTCATATGTCTTCCTGCAGGTTACCACAAATCATGTCTGGAGGTTGCATTGCTTTTTGCGGAACAGCTACAAAACTTTCTCCAGTCTGTGTTTCTTCCTCACTTTTTGTAGCTGATTTTTTTCCAGCTCATCTATATTTCTTTTTTTCCTGGCATCCAGGCAGTACACATACTAACCAGTTACTGAAATTTTCTCATAAACACAAGTCTACTGGCCTTCTCTGCTAAGTTTCTGTTTTCAAACTGGGAGAGCTAGAATTAAGCTGTTACTCAGTATACAGCCATCTTGGAAGCCCCTTTAGTAATTCTATGTTTGTGTTTATCAGTGTCATCCAGTCTTCATTTCTCTGCCCTAAAGCTATCAAGTAGACAAGACTCTAAAACATTTTCCCATAAGATATGTAAGGCTAACAGATCTGTAATTATGTACATTACTCCCAATACCCTTTTTTGTGAATCAGTAAAACATTAGGGCATTTTCATCCCATGGGTACTGTACCTGCTGTAAGTAAATTATGAAACTTATGAATTAATGTATTAACCAAGTCTGACTTAAGGTTAACTGTCATAATTGCTAGTAATGAGTCAGGTCATGTGGACATATTTCATTTTACTTTATTTATTATAGAATTTACCATACTTGTAATTACAAAAGGTTAGATCAAAATCCCATTGGGGCTGAATAATGGAAAAATGATCACTAAACACATTAGGTGTTAATCTTTGGTTTGTCTCAATGTTGTCTCACAGTTCCAGAGTAATATTCCGAGTTATATTTGTTTTGTGTGGGTTAATATAATTGTTTGTTATTGTCCACCCTTGTCAATAGCTTATCAACCTTTTTCCTTTCTATCTTGAGTCTTGAGTCTTCATTGTAAGTCTTTAGTGACCTTGTTTAACTTGGTTTTATTCCTTTGTGTGGGGTGTTTCCTTATAAACATGCACATCTCTTTTCTTTTATATTTTTATTGGTTTCTGATTCTTCCACTTTGAAAATATGTGATTGTAGAAGCTGTGATTCGTACTCCTTATAGTAAAATCAAGGACATGATGCACTCATTCCTGTAATAGGTTGTATCTGTCAACAGTTTTGTTGTTATCCATCCTTACTGGCCAGTCTAATTTTGCAAATCAGACCTTATTAGATTATAGACTATTTTCCCATATTTACATTTCTTAGATTCGTAGGTGTTTACTAGGCTAATAACCATGAGGGCCTTTTTAAGCCTAGCCATCCTACTGTATTGTCCTTAGGGGTGAACTAATTGGTACGCTAAAAGGGTGGAAGTTTTTGAAATTTTTTTTTAGCGTACAGATCTTATAACACATCTTAGCAAAGCACTATGTGTGTGTATGGTAGCACATATGTGCAAAACTCTGGTTCAGTTTCTAGTAAAGGCGGTAGTGTGGGAACCAAGTGTCAAGTGACCAGATGTATGTGATGTCATTCTTTTGTCCAGCACTGAATTGATGTTTTAATACTAGATGAGGCAATACTAGATGAGACAAAAGTCTCAGGGCAATCTGTTTGTGAAACCTGACAAATAAGGAGCACTCACCCACTTCATCTTGCCTTGCTCTAGTAAGTGAACTAGTGGACAGTAATTCTTTCGGTCAGTCAAGAAAATATAGTGAGGTTGGTTAAGTATTGTTTTTCTGTGTATGTGTGAATCTTTCCATCTGTGTTATTTTTAATATTTCCTGTGATTGAAATTCTGATGTTTATTGTAAACAGATATTTAGTATTTTCTTATTCTTGTATTTATTATTAAATATATTTAAAATTGTCATTGGGATTGGTCTTTTAGACCTTTGAGAGTACTTATATTTATTTGGTGACACTGTGGCTGCTTCTGGAAGCCTTGCTGCATTAATCAAATACTACAATTTGTATCAGTGTACATTTTACTAAGTATAATTGGATACACTGGTAAGAACCATAGAGTAGATGGCTTTGGAGTTTTTTGGTGGCAGTATCTACCTTATTGTCTGGGCAGAGGGGGCATAGCTGGTAAATCTGTGCCAGCCTTTCACAAGTGTGTGTGTGTGTATATGAAAATGAAATGTGTGTGTGTGTGTGTGTGTGTGTGTGTGTGTGTGTGTGTGTGTGTGTGTGTCAACTACTTGGGGCAGGGACACAGAGCACTGGTCTGGGAGAGGCTGGTGGAGGACTTGGCTTGGGATATTTTGGCTAAGGAGTCAACTCTACAGCTGTGTCAGTGAGGAGTCTTATTTGGGGCCTGGAGGGGGAGAGGAAAACCCAGCCCCAGAACTGAGTATGTTCCCTGTGTGCTCTTTAGGGAAATTGTGCTTGGTGAGAAGAGCTGCATCTGAAAAAACTGTGTATATCTATCTGTCTTTGTTCCAAGTGAACGCCCCTCACTGGTGCCAGTGGTGAAGATTGAGGCTCCTTGATTACTGGCTCAGAGGAGGGACATCATGCCCTTTGTAAGTGTAAGCAAGGGCTTGAGAGATGAAGCATTTACAGGCTGCCTGTGTCCATTAGAGGCATAGGTACTAAACCAGGGATGAATTTCCTGTGTCTCATCAGGTTGTCCAAGTTAACACTTGAACTGGGTTAGGGAGGAATTCTGCTTCACATGGAAGGTGAGCCTGTTTTGGCGAAGGGGTAGTCTGTTGGATACATACCTGTCTCACCAACAGGTCCTATTTATATCACAAGCAAGGTTTAGGTCTTTAGAATAGGTAATTCTGTTGCTGTTTCTTTTGCAGATATGCAGGAAGTCCATCAGATCTGACAGTGCCTTGTATGCCAGGTATAGATCTCCCCTCAACAGCCTTTAGGAGATAGAATACAGGAATAGGGTGTTGAGGTGGCCTGCATAGGACATGTTACTTACACCCTGTATTCTTTTAGTAAGGAACCTCTGTGGACGTTCCAGTTGTTGGATGCGACTGGTTAGGTACATACGAAAGGGGACATTGTACTCAATGTTAGGTTTGATGAATGCCGAATGCAGTGAAACATTGACTTCCTTTGACCTAGGTGCCATACCTTTGTTTACATGTTGCACAACATGGAATTATTTTCTCACTAATGTAGACACGTAATGGTCAAAGGCTAGATTACTGTCTGTGTGTCCCCAAGTATCTGACTACTGGGTCGACTCTTAGAGATGCGTTTTCAGTATGATGGTTATCAGGGGTGCATGACTTCCCGACAGATACTATTATACATTTCTTGGCGTTTAGTTTAAGTCCATGGCTCAGACACCAGTTATTTGTCTGTCAACCCTTCCTGCAGAACATTTGTATCGGTGGAGAATTCTGTGGCTGCTCCTAATTTGAAATCATCTGCAGATTTAGTCAGCCAGAGTCCAGTGACATTTTACTTGATTTCAAAGAAGAAAATGCCAAAAAGAAGCAGCCCCAGGACTGATCCCTGAGGGACTCCGCTTGTGACTGGCCTCTTTATAGAGGTGGACTCCCCAGTTCTAACTTCCTGGGTCTTGTCTGTGAGTCAGCTAACTATCCATCGAATGACATAAGAGTTTATACTTAACTCTTTGAGTTTGTCAACAATGCCGAAGTGGGTTATTGTGTCAAATGCCTTGGCCAGATTAGGGTAGGCAGTGTTAACCATTTTACCCTCATCCGCTGCTTTGGTGACTTCTCAAAGAAGTCCACCAGGTTGAGTAGACATGACCTGCCCTTGACAAAACCAGATTGGGTTGGGCCCACTGTCTGGAGGATGTTCTTCATGTTTCACTGTTGCAGTCATCACATTTGGGTTATCTGCTTGCAGTAGCCCTCAGTTGGCCTGATTATCAAAGTCTTGGGTCCTGCATTGGTTGCTGTCTCATCTTCCATGACATCAGGTAGTCAGAGGTATAAAGCATGCAGCCGATGCAATTACATCAGTCTTTCTTGCTGTGCAGTGCCCGAAGCAGAAGCAGTTTGCAAGTGCCAGTCGGCCGACTCCTAAAATTTTCATGTTCAAGTTTCAGAACCGAAGTCTTCAACTAAAGCTAAATACCCTGTTGGGGAAACTTTTTCTTGCTCTGGACCGATGTCAGTAAAAGTCAATAATTGTATTTCTTGTGAAAAGCAAATGCCTCATAAAGATTTTCATTCGTACTGTATTCCTTGCCTAGGCCCTGACCACGACGTACCTCGCTGTCAGTTTTGTGCCTTATTTAAACCACAAACTATTCATCGTCAGTATATTTTTGCTTCTAAATATTTTGATACTCTGTTCAATTATCCAGATATGTCTTCGGTAAGCTACCCGACTACCGACATTCCGAAAAAACGCAAAGATAAAGACAGAGACAGGCCGCCTAGGTCCAAAGCTGCTGACGACGCTTCTCCTAAGCTAGTTGCCAGTTTGCCGGTACTCAGTGAGGCGCTTTCGCAGCCCCTGATACCCACTACTTCAGATTCGCAGGCCTCTACTGAGACCCATTCGGAGTCCGGTATGCCGCAAGATGCTTCAACTGTGGAACCTGCGGATGTCTCTACCTTGGATGGGTCCAGAGCCGCTGTGCAGGCACTGGCTTCTGAGGGTGTATTCAGGCCTACTGACTTGCATATTAAACTGATGCCATCATCTTCTTCAAGGCCTAAAACTCGAACCATGCCTAGGAAACCGATGCCTAGACCACATGGTCAGGCCTCTATGCCTAAAAAACAAATGATAAGAATGGCTGAAGACCTTATTACTTTAATCAGGGAAGCCAGCCTTCCCCCTCTAAGAGACCTAGGACTAAATTTGCTTATGATACTTCTGACCAGGATTCTGAAAGTTCTGTCTCCTCTGATGACCAGGATTTACCCTTATCCACCTATGAGGATTCTGATGCAGCGGACTCTATTCCCTCTGCTTCTTCCCCAGAGGATTTTTCTTTTGGTGAAACCTTGCATACTCTTAGGGAGCATTTTCACTGGGAAAGCCAGGATTACTCTGATTCTAAAAAGAGGCTTAGAGATTTCGTACTCCTGCCCCAACACAGGCCTTTAGCTATCCCTCCTGTGCTGGACATTGTTGACGACGCCTTTTCGGAATCTAGCTTGGCCCCTGACTCTTTACCTCCTGCTCCCAGAAAATGTGATAGATATTACAGGGTTCTTGATTCTCACAAGTTGCTTTTTAAAAATTCTACTGCGGATCCTGAGACCATTTCACAGGGACCCAAGGGCATTAAGGTTACTACTGCCAAAAATCCTACCCCCTCTGGTAGAGATTCCAGGGCCCTGGATAGATGGGGTAAGAAGGTATACACCTCTGCAAATTTGGCCATCAGGGCCTTAAATTGCCAGTTTCATATGTTAAAGTATCAGCAGCATATTATTGGATTGCTTAAACAGAAAATTATGTTGATTCCTGACTGTGCTGAAAATAAGGATTTACAGGATTTAATGCATTCTGCTGAACAGGTTGGAAAACATACTTTGCAATGTGGTTTTGATTCACTAGAGGCATCTTGCAGGGCTGCGGTCACCGGGTCTGTACTTAGAAGGCATGCTTGGCTTAAGGAGCAATCTTTGCCAGATCATGTTAAAACTAAATTGCTGGATGCTCCCTAAAATCAGGCCCGCCTGTTTGGCAACAAAGCAGAAGAAGTTCTTAAAAAAAATGGAGGAAAAAACTAAATCTATGCAAACTGTTAAATTTCTTACAAGTACAGCCTCCAAGATTTAGTAGGCATTGGCCCTCAAAAAAATTGGTCCTTTTCTGCCTCTTCCAGGCCTTCTCAGTTCAAACCCAGAAACAGCAGAACAACCAGGCTTCAGTCCCAGGGTACACACAGGACTAAGCAGTGGGGGGCTCCTTTCTTCCAAATCAGGGGTAGTAAGACTCCCCCCCCCTATGGTAAGCTGTCTCAATGACTTTAACTTTAAAACTTCCAAGCACTTCTCAACTGACTGCTCCTTTAGGGGGAAAGATTGCTCTGCAAGCAAAAACATGGGAACTCATTACCCAGGACAAATGGGTTTTAAACATAGTTTCTCAAGGATACAAATTTCACTTCCACACGTTACCACCCCCAAACAGTTGGCCAGATCTACCCCCAAATCAGTGGGCAGAGGCTCAAAAGCAAGTGCTCTCTCTTAAGATTAAAGGCTATTCAGACTGTACCAGAAGAGGAAAAGGGACAATGTTTCTACTCAAGACTTTTCCTGATACCCAGAAAAGACAACTCATAGTGTACTATCCTGGAACTTTCTATCCTAAACACCTTTTTGGTGATTCCAAAATTCAAGATGCTAACTCTTCACCAGTTGCTTCCCATGATAGGCAAAGATCCCTGGTTGGCAACACTGGCTTTAAAGGAAGCCTACCTGCACATCCCAGTCAGGGAATCTTGCCGAAGATACCTACGCTTCAAAGCAGGCTGCATGGACTATCAGTTCTCTGCACTGCCCTTTGGCTTATCTACTGCGCCCAGGGTATTCACAAAGTGCCTAGCTCCAGTCATTGCATTTTGCAGGCAAAGAAATATTCAAATATACTCATACTTGGACAATTGTCTAATTCAGGCAGAAAGCCAGGACATACTTTTGAATCATCTGGCATTTGTACAAAAGGTGTTAACTTGTTTGGGGTACACCATAAACGAAAAGAAATCACAGCTTGTACCCTGTCAACAGATTATATTCCTGGGAGCAAGCTTGAACACAACATCCGAGATGACTTTCCTCATGCCAGAGAAACAAATTCATTTGACAACTTGCTTCAAATTAGTGGTCACAAAAACACCCTGCTATCTGCAAGGCAAATACTGCAAGCCTTGAGGTTCCTGGCCTTGTGCATTCTACTAATTCCATATGCAAGACTGCATATGAGGAAATTACAATGGTATCTAAAAAGCCTATGGTGTCAACATTCTCAGGATCTAGAAGCAGTGATTCCTATCATACCTTGCCTATGGTTAGAATTTCTTTGGTGGGCAGAAGCCTGCCACCAAAACAAGGGACTACCATTCACTCTACCCCCTGCTGCCCAAACCATAACAACAGATGCATCAGACTATGCATGGGGGGGCTCACCTGGCAGGGAAGTGCATTCAGGGCAAATGGAACCCAAATCAAATGCACCTGCATATCAATCAAAAAGAAATGTTAACTGTACAGAATGCTCTGAAAGCCTTCAAGGACCACATTCTTCCAGGACGATTAATGGTAAAGATGGGCAACACCACTGTTATGTGGTACATAAACAAGCAGGGGGGGTACCCATTCCTACTCCCTCTGCAGTCTAGCCATGGCTCTGTGGAACACAGCCTTGAGCTACCAAGTGCATCTACAGGCTCCATTCCTGCCAGGAAAACTAAATACACTTGCAGACGAACTAAGTAGAAATCTCATGGACCCACACAAATGGAAACCAGAACCAAAGACTTTCAACATGTTGATAAACAAATGGGGGAGCCCAGATATAGACCTGTTTGCCTCCCCCCCAGAACTACTAATTGGACAAATTCTGCACAAGGACCCCCCACAAACAAGCTTGGAAGGTGGATGCTCTGTCCTTCAGCTGGAAAAATCTATCAGTTTATGCCTTTCCTCCTCTGCCTCTCCTCTCCAAAGTACTACTAAAGATCAAACAGGACAAACCAAGATACTGATTGCACCAGACCGGCCACACCAACACTGGTACCCCCCTCTTGCGCAGTGCGTCACAGCTAGCCCCATGGCACCTGCCTCAGACCCCTACCCTGCTGTCACAGCAGGAGAGCCAGATTCTGCACCCCCAGCTTCAAACCCTGAACCTGGCAGCCTGGCTAATTACCTAATGTCTCCATTACCATCCCTCAGTAAACAAGTGTTGGATGTCATTTTGGAGGCAAGGAGGCCTGGTACTAGAAAATCTTTTGCTGAAAAATAGAAAATATTCTGTGCCTGAAAACAAACTCAAGGAATGGCCACAGCAGCGCCCAGTTTACCTCAGATTCTTCAATACTTAACTGAGATGCTTCACAAGGGCCTTTCTTTTCCTCCGTCAAAATTCACTCCTCAGCCATTTCAGCTCATTACAACACAGAACCACCCCTCTTTTCTCACCCACTGCTCAAGCAGTTTCTCAGAGTGGCCAAAAAACTTAAGACCACCCAGAAGAGCCCCAACTCCAGCGTGGGACCTTAACTTTGTATTGGAAAAACGCACCCTGCCTCCTTTTGAGCCAGCTGCAAGTGCAGAGTTAAAATTCCTTTCTTGGAAAACAGCTTTCCTTTTAGCAGTCACTTCAGCAAGAAGGGTATCTGAATTACAGGCCCTTATGGCAGTGGAGCCTTTCATCATCTTTCATGTGGACAGAGTGTCCCTCAGGACCAATACCTCCTTCATGCCCAAGGTGGTATCCAGTGTGGCTCTTAATCAATCCAGTCATTTGCCAACCTTCTTTTCTAATCCACAGAACAAAGGGGAACTGATACTGCACTCCTTAGATGTGCACAGACAACTTAGATTTTACTTGGACAGGACTAAACCTCAAAGGAAATCTGAACAACTGCTGGTGGCATTTGCTGCAGGGGCAGAGGGGAAGGCTATTTCAAAGCAAACCATTTCTAAATGGATAGGCCATTGCATTCATTTCTGCTATAAGCACCATGGAAAACCTATCCCACAGGGGAATAGACCCCCCAGGGCTGCATCTACCTCTACAGCCTTTCTCGGGGGGTGTCCCTACCAGAGACATCCTAGAAGCTGCTACCTGGAGTTCTGTACATACCTTCACCAAGCATTACCATTTGCCAATTTTATCTAAATCCAGAGCTGGCTTTGCCACTGCAGTCTTGCAGGGCCTTATAGCTGGTCCTAATGCTATCTGAATTCCTCCTCCCATCCTTATCTTTGGGAATCTACCCAAATGTGATGACTGCAACAGTGAAACACAAAGAACATAGTACAGTGGTGTACACTTACCATAAATGTTGATGTTCGAGTGTATTCACTGTTGCAGTCCTGGTTACCCTCCCTCCAGCCCCCTGACTTCTTTTGGCTATACCTCTACACTCCTTTACCATGCTTAAAAGCTTTTTGGTGTATATAAAATTGCTTCCCGTTAGGAGGTCACCTGACATCTGGGGCAAGGAAAACTGATGTAATGGCATCAGCTGCATGCTTTATACCCCTGACTACCTGACGTCATGGAAGATGAGACAGCAACTGACGCAGGACCCAATACTTTGATAATCAGGCCGACTGAGGGCTACTGCAAGCAGATAACCCAAATGTGATGACTGCAACAGTGAATACACTCGAACATCTACATTTATGGTAAGTGTACACAACTGTACTTTTCTTATGTTATCATTGATCATTTTCATGGCTTTGCATATGACACTAGTGAGACCTATGAGTGTGTAATTTCCAGGGTCTCCAGGTGGCCCACTTTTGTGCAGCGAGATTACTGTTGCTGTTCTCCATTTATGAGGCATGAAGCGTGTTTGGAGGCTATGGTTAAATAGCAATTCTAAAGAGACTAATAAGTTACGTTTCATGTTATTTAGAAGGCATCCTGGGATATTGTCTGGACCCAATGATGCAGTGATCTTGGCCTTAGAGAGAGCATTAAGAACCTTTTCCCTAGTGATAGTAGGGGGAGTTATATTTTATGGTATTTCCTGAGGAAAGGTTAAGGGGGAGGGAGCAGTAAAGTTGGAGCTGCATTTGTTGGACAGTAGGTTTGCTATGTCTTCTGGCTTGGTATAGGTGGCTCCATTAACAACGAGCTTTCCACACAATTATGTATTGCCTTTGAAATTGTGCATATAGTTAAAGAATATGCTACTGTTGTACTTGGCCTGAGAGGCCAAATTAACCTCAAATTTGTCTTTGGTAGACTTTGTTGTCCTTTGAGTTGTTTTTGTTGTTTGAGAGTGCTTTTATCTTGCTGGGTGCTACACCTTCTAATTTTTGCCATGATTTTCACCCTTCTATACAGCCTACTGATGTCATTCCACCAGGAGATTGTGTTTTGAATTAGTTCTGCACTTCTTGCTGGTGGGTACTGCTGCCTCTATGCAACTGTTAACTTGCTTGTGTAGGGTTTCTCTGAACAGTTCTGCATGGGCAACAGTATTCCCAGGGTTTATTGGGGCTTGAAATTGTGCCAGGTTATCACTTAATAGTGGGAAGTTAGCCTTAGAGTAGTTCTTGAATATGTCGGGGATAGATGGGGTCCCAGGTTTCATTTTTACTTCAGAGGTGACCATTTTGTGGTCTGAGCTCACCAGAGAAGACATTACAGTAGTGGGTGTGCAGCACACTCCCTTATTAGTGAAGACCAGATCCAGTATGTTTGCAGCCTTGGTCGGTGTATTGACAATCTGGTCCAGGGAGTTTGTGCTTAGAAAATCCAGGAATCTATGTACGTTTGTGTCTTATATGATTCCCAGGCAATAGTGGGGGGTCCCCTATACATGGTCGAAATGCCACAAAGTTGAAACCCATATGGCCGAGACCATATGTTCGACTTTTGGAATCCCGAATATGTGTAACGGACATCTCCATGCAGAGCGGAATGGAAATATTTCCATTTCTGCACTGTAGTGCAATCTTGGAGTTGGTATATTAAAGTTACGGGGTGGGGGTGAGGGGCATAGCCCCCCAGATAACACTTAGAAAGTCAGTTAATGTTGTGTATTTTTTTTTTTACATGTTCGAAATTGTGAAAGTCGAACATATGGTCTCGGCTATATGGGTTTCGGCTTTCTGCATTTTCGATCATGTATAGTAGACCCATAGTGGTGTAGTTTAAGTCACCCATGAATATGGTATTGGGTTGGATGGTGAAAGCTTCCAGTAAGTTTAAGTACATGTTATTTGTTTCCTTGGTGATAAAGAGAGAGGCTATAGCTTGCAAGGAAGTGGTATGGGATTTTGCCTATGGTGATTTGAATGTGGAGAAGCTCAACTACATTGTCCTGTTTGACCATCCTTGAGGTATGTTTATTTTTTATGTAAATTGAGACTCCTCCACCTTTAACACTGTCTGTGTAGTAGCTGGTCTAAATGTGTGGAAGGCATTATAGCATTGCCGGTGTGCTGTCCTTGGCTTTAAACCATGTCTCAGTGACTGCACACACATCAGCATTCTGTAGAGTGAGTAGAGCTGGTGGGGAGTGGAGTTTTTTGTTTAGACACCTAGCATTGAAAATTGTAATGATGTTGCCCTTATCTGAAGTTTTTCTGCATTATCATCTGAATTTCTCAGTGGTTCATAATCCTGTTTCTTAGATCCCTTAAATATTAGTAGCTACAAGATGTAATTGAGTGCTTCCCCTTGAATTATCCATAACTAGCTGAGTGAATCCATGAAATGTTGTATAGCCATAAATTCCTTGGAAAGCGTCACATGGTGGAGATGTTTTTCCAGTCATTATTGGGGTAGTCAAACTCCCTTACTAAAATGCATTTTGGATATGCAAGTACCTCATCCAGAAACCCTAGAAAATTATCATGTAATAATGATCTCATATTAAGTTTAGAATAACAAGCTATTTATCAAGTTCAGGCTTTAAATCATATATATAGGTTCATAGGTTCATAGGTTCATACTAGGCTATCTGCCCTAGGGCATTTATAAGCCTAGCCAGAATGTGTTTGGCTTTCGCCACCCATTTTAAATTTATTTTGCTATGCCCTTTTTCGAGGTTAGTATACTGTGCCTCTATCTAGCAGTGACACAGAAGTGATACCCGGGGTAAACCTACGATCTCCCATCCACTCATCAAGATTCCTCTTGAAGAGAGTCAATGAGGGACTCTGCCTAACCTGGACTGGGATTTTATTCCAGAGGGAAGGGAGCCTCTGGGTTATGAATCTGTCCCTCCAGCATGTCCTGTTTATTTCAGTGCTGACGTTCAAGTCTCTCGAGCGCGTAGCTCGATGGGATTTGGATTTTCGGAGGTGCAGCATGTCCATTAATTCCGGGTTGGACATGGCTTTATACGTCAGGCACAGATCGCCTCTGAACAGGCGGTATGCCACTGAGTAGAGCTGGAGTTTCTTTAACCGGGCAGCATATGGCATCTGTTTGAGCCCTTTGATCCTCTTGGTGAGGTACTTTTGGGGTCTTTCCAGTTGCTGCAGGTGTCTGGTAAGGTACATCCCAAAAGGGCATTGTACTCAATTATGGGCCTGATGAGGGATGAGTAAAGAGGCACGATGACCTCCCCTGATCTAGATGTGAATCCCTTCATGATTAGGTGGGCTATATAAAATGTTTTTCTAACCACTTTGGCCACGTGGTTGTCAAATGAGAGATTGCTATCAACTTGGGTCCCCAGGTCCCTAATTACTTCTTCTGTACTTAATGGATTTCCACCTATGTGGTAATTTGTGGGCACTTTGTTTTGCCAAAGGGGATGACTATACACTTTTTGGCATTTAGCTTGAGGCCATGGCACTGGCACCAGTTGTCTGTTTCTATGAGGCCCTTTTGGAGGATGCTTGTGTCGGCTGGAGAGTCGATTATGGCACCCAGTTTGCAGTCATCTGCGAACTTGGTCAGCCACAGTCCTTCCGTGTTGGCCTGTACCTCCGAGAAATATATACCGAACAAGAGAGGTCCCAGGACTGAGCCTTGTGGGACACCACTTGTAACTGGTTTGGAGTCTGACATGGCTCCAGCAATTCTAACCATGTGGGTTCTGTCCTTGAGTCAGTTTGCAATCCATCTAGTGACATAGGGGTTTATATTTAAGCTGGTGAGCTTATCTATAATGCCCGAGTGGGGTATTGTATCGAAGGCTTTTGCGAGGTCCAGGTAGGCTGTGTGGACCACCTTCCCTCGTCAATGGCCTTGGTGACTGTTTCAAAGAAATCAACCAGGTTTAAGAGGCAGGATCTGCCCTTAACAAAGCCGAACTGGGTAGGATCCAGTGTTTGTAGGTCCCCAATATCTTTATTTATGAGGTCCATGATGATCCTTTCCATAGCTTTGCAGACCAAGCTAGTCAGGCTTATGGGGCTTATAGTTTCCAGGATCCGTTGAGGCACCACCTTTATGGAGAGGGACCACTGTTGCTGTCGCCACTCTTTGGGCACATATCCTGTAGTAAGGCTGAGATTGAACAGTAGTTTTATGTTTGGGTTTAGCTCTTCTTTGAGTTCATGTAGGGCAGCCGGGACACCATCTGGTCCCATTGATGCTGTGTTTTTGCTTTGGAGAGGGCGGCTCTTACCTGAGCATCTGAGATGTCAGGGGCAGCACTCTGCTGGGATAGATATTTGCCCTTTTGGTGGGGAGGGGAGAAGTTTGCGCTGAACCTGTCAGCTAGGATGTTGGCAATGTCTGTGGGTTCGGTGTATTTTTGTCATTTTGGACTAATTCTGAGCATATCTGGGAATTACCACCCAGGTTCCTAACATAACTAAAGAAAGCCTTGTGATTATCCTTAGTGTCCTGTGCAATTTTTCTCTCAAGCTGGCCTTAGACAATTTTATGTGTGCCCGTAGTTTTTGCTAATACTGATCAGTGATGCCTTCCCTTTTTGGGATTTTGCTTTATCATTTAGTAGCTTCCTCCTTCTATTGTATAGTTTGTTGATGGCTGGGGTCCACCAGACAGGACGTCTGCCTTTGGAGGATTGGGTCTTGGTTTTATATGGGATCGATGATCCATGCATTCCTGAAGGTGTTCATAGAATGCGTTTATAAAGGATTCTGCGGTCTGGGCCGTATTTTCCACAGGCCCCGGGGCTTTGAAGGATTCCACCTCAGTTTTGAGGAGTGTAAAATTTGCTTTAGAGAAGTTTTTCACTGTGGTTTTCTGGGCATGGGGTGGGGTCGGGATGTGAATATCCAGTGAGATTAGTTTATGGTCTGATCTTACCAGTGAGGGATACACTTCTGGTCTGGAGCATAGAGTCCCCATGTTGATGATGATCAGGTCCAGTATGTTTTCCACTCTTGTGGGAGTGGTAACAAGTTGTTCCATAGCATTTGAGTTTATAAATTCTAGGAACCTTTGGGCTAGGGTGTTGGAGCTAGAGTAATGCTCCCAGTCTATGTTTGGGTAGTTGAAGTCGCCCAATATAATGGTGTTTGGAGAGACCTTCATATTTTCCAGTGTTCTCAGGAAGGCCAAGTGGGGTTCCTGGGTTTGGGAGGGTGTCTGTAGCAGGCTATAAACTGGAAGGCAGTTTTACCCACTGTTAGTTGCACATGGATAGTCTCTGATGCTTCGTGCTTTGCCACCAACCTGGAGGTGTGGGTATCTTTGATGAATATCGATACTCCCCTCCTTTGTGGTTCGTCCAAGTTTTGGGGCGAAAAGCATGGTATGAGGTATAACCTGGTAGTGCTGGGGTGCTCTCGGGAGCCCTGAACCAGGTTTCTGTTACTGCACAGATATCGATGTTCTCCATGCTAAGGAGAGTTTCGTCGTGCATCTTGAGGTTTAGACTTCTGGCGTTGAGTAGCATTACTCTTAGTTTCTTATCCCTTGTGATACCTATGGAGGTGGGTTTGTCTTTTGAGCCTTGCCTAAAAAGGCACTATGGGGTAGCAAGAGCCTTTGCCAATATCCGAAAGCCCAGGGGTGACAGGTGCAAGCCGTCCTAGCGAAGCATCGTGGCTTGTCGAGCATGTCATCCCAAGCTGACAGGCATTGGATCCCCTTTGAATGACACCAGTACTTAAGCCAATTGTTGAAATTGATCATCTTGTCTTCATATTGTGGCATCATTCTTGGTGAGGGTAAGATGCTACTCAAGGTCAGGGTCATACCGGCCTGGGCTACATGCTCAGAGAGCTCCTTTATGTCTCTTTTCATGTAGTCCAGGGAGGTACGCCTCAGGTCATTCACACCAGCATGGACAATGACCGAGTCATATTTGTACTTGCCTTGGAGTGACCTGAGTGCTTGTGTTATGTGGCGGATCCTAGCACCCGACAGGCTGCTCACCGTGACCCTCTCCTTGTTCAGCCTGGTGAGCGGGACGCCAGTGTGCCTGACGATAGTCACCTATTACAAGTGTATCAGGTGTGTTGTTTAGTCTTAAGGGCTGTGACTGTTTGGCACACTGGCTTTGTGAGATATGTGTTGCACGTGTTTTGTTTTGGGGTAGCGGCTGCTTGGGTGTCTGCTTTGGAGGTCTCTGCTGCTGCAGATCTTTATTTAGAGCCTCAGTATGTTTTTGTGTGATTATGTGTTTGGTTTGCTGTCGTGGTAGGTCTATGTGAGACTGGAATTGTAGTGAGTATGGTTTCCTTCTCCTCCTGACTGGTTATGCCAGTACTGAGTTGAGAGAGCTTAGCCTCCAGTTTGGCTATATGGTTGCATCTCTCACATGTGATGGAATTTGTTGGGAGGAGGAGAGGGTTGTCTGTGTACATGAGGCAGTTGTAACATTGCCTCAAGATTCCCAGATTCACCAGCTGGACCGGAGAGGAGATTGACAACTGACCTTTGGACATGCTAGAATAATATTGGGAATTCCTTAATAATTGAAAACCAGGGCCAGTGGGGAGTGAGGGTGTAGTGCTCTTAATTTTTAGTGCTGACTTATATAATTGCTTTAGTGAGCAAGTGCCAGGTAACTTAAGTGCAATGTGTTACAGGTAACTTAAATGCAAAACGACAAACAGTAACTTTCTTTCAAGTGAAACAAGGAAATAAGTACAGTAAGCAATGCAGATATCACTAGTGAGCCACAGAAGCTGAGAAGCCACGATTAGGTGGAATTAGCGTTCCAGGGAAATAACAAGCAAACAAACAACAAGCATATAAACAAAGCTATATTCAGCAGGCCTGGATCTAGTCTATGCTACAGCAAACAAGGTGTACCAATTTCAGTAAGATACAGTTCAAATATTCAGGCACTATAAACCTTTAACCAGAAATTCCCAGCTCAGAAGGGCAGAGTCCAGCCTCTTCTCCCACAACAGTGCAGACCACAAACCTTAATGTAAAATAACTGGCCTGAAGCCCAAGTGCCTAAACCAGAACTAATACACTTTAAGAATAACAGACACTGGGCTCTCAATCAGCAGTTCCCAACTTAGAAGGATGAAAGCTACCTGTCCTGCCACCACAGTGCATGCCACAAACCTTCCCAATGTAAAACAACTGGTCTGAAGCCCAAGTGCTTAATCCAAAAGACTTAGAATGACAGCTAAACTTTAATCAAGTTACTACCAAGCAGTAATAAATACAATTGAATACTTTAGAGAATGCCTGGATTAGTGCTCAAGTTACACAAACAAAGCTAGATCCAGCAGGCCCGAATCCAGTCTATGCCACAGCAAACAAGGCGCACCAACTTCAGTAAGAAGCAGTTCAGATATGCATGCACTATAAGCCTTCAATCAGAAATTCCCAGCTCAGAAGGGCAGAGTCCAGCGTCTCCTCCCACAAGAGTGCAGACCACGAACCCTCTTAATGTAAAATAACTGGCCTGAAAGCCTAAGTGCTTAAACCGGAATTAATACACTTTTAGAATAACAGACACTGAGCCCTCAATCAGCAGTTCCCAACCTAGAAGGATGTAAGCTACCTGTTCTGCCACTACAGTGCAGACCACAAACCCTCTCAGTGCAAAACAACTCGTCCGAAGCCCAAGTGTTTAAACCAGAAGGCTTAGAATGAGTTACACCAAGCAGTAATAAATACAATTGAGTACTTTTAAGATGATGCAAAAGTAAAAAAAGTAGGTAGAAACACAAGTACAGTAAAAGCAGATTAAATTTTTTTTTTTTTTTTTTTTTTTTTTCTGAACAAGTGCTGAGATCAAAGAAACAGATTTGAGTGCTGAAACTAAAAAACTGGCTAGTTATAGGGGAAAAAAATCTAAGCTAGAAGGCTTCCCTCCAACACAGAAGGGCTTGGGGGCTCAAAAGCCTACAAATAGTCTATACCACTTAACAGGAAAGGCAGGAAACAAGCTTAATTTTTTTTTTCTGTTTCCCAGATGCTCTCTTTGTACACAGTAGGAGTGCCTGAAATCAGAATATGATCTCACTGCACTCAGTTGAGTGAGCAAATGAGATGGGCCCAGAAGGAGTATCCAAACACAAATTTACAAGAGGGGCAGGCAGCTGCAAGGCCACTAAGATTAACACCAAAACAAAAACAGGGAGGGTGGGTGGGACAAACTGAAGAGCAGAGTGAAAACTTCCAGTTCAGCTAAATATTCCTTCCACACAGTTAAAATCAATTTAAATACTGTATTTTTTTTGAAAAAAAAGCAGATAAAGGTACTTAAATTCTCTTATACGTCCAGTTGAATATAGCAAGTTCTTAGCCGGCCAAAGCTGAGGTTTTTAAGCAGAAAATATTTCACACTGTACCACTTAAATAGGCAAGGACAGGAAATCAAAGAATGTGACTACCCCCACACCTGTAATTACTAGCAAATAACAAAATTCAGCAAACACTGACTAACTACCAGTTCAGCTAATATTCCTTCCACACTGAAGAGCAGAGTGAAAACTTCCAGTTCAGCTAAATATTCCTTCCACACAGTTAAAATCAATTTAAATACTGTATTTTTTGAAAAAAAAGCAGATAAAGGTACTTGAATTCTCTTATACGTCCAGTTGAATATAGCAAGTTCTTAGCCGGCCAAAGCTGAGGTTTTTAAGCAGAAAATATTTCACACTGTACCACTTAAATAGGCAAGGACAGGAAATCAAAGAATGTGACTACCCCCACACCTGTAATTACTAGCAAATAACAAAATTCAGCAAACACTGACTAACTACCAGTTCAGCTAATATTCCTTCCACACTGAAGAGCAGAGTGAAAACTTCCAGTTCAGCTAAATATTCCTTCCACACAGTTAAAATCAATTTAAATACTGAATGTTTTTGAAAAAAAAAAAGCAGATAAAGGTACTTAAATTCTCTTATACGTCCAGTTGAATATAGCAAGTTCTTAGCCGGACAAAGCTGAGGTTTTTAAGCAGAAAATATTTCACACTGTACCACTTAAATAGGCAAAGACAGGAAATCAAAGAATGTGACTACCCCCACACCTGTAATTACTAGCAAATAACAAAATTCAGCAAACACTGACTAACTACCAGTTCAGCTAATATTCCTTCCACACTGAAGAGCAGAGTGAAAACTTCCAGTTCAGCTAAATATTCCTTCCACACAGTTAAAATCAATTTAAATACTGTATTTTTCTGAAAAAAAAGCAGATAAAGGTACTTAAATTCTCTTATACGTCCAGTTGAATATAGCAAGTTCTTAGCCGGCCAAAGCTGAGGTTTTTAAGCAGAAAATATTTCACACTGTACCACTTAAATAGGCAAGGACAGGAAATCAAAGAATGTGACTACCCCCACACCTGTAATTACTAGCAAATAACAAAATTCAGCAAACACTGACTAACTACCAGTTCAGCTAATATTCCTTCCACACTGAAGAGCATAGTGAAAACTTCCAGTTCAGCTAAATATTCCTTCCACACAGTTAAAATCAATTTAAATACTGTATTTTTTGAAAAAAAAAAGCAGATAAAGGTACTTAAATTCTCTTATACGTCCAGTTGAATATAGCAAGTTCTTAGCCGGCCAAAGCTGAGGTTTTAAGCAGAAAATATTTCACACTGTACCACTTAAATAGGCAAGGACAGGAAATCAAAGAATGTGACTACCCCCACACCTGTAATTACTAGCAAATAACAAAATTCAGCAAACACTGACTAACTACCAGTTCAGCTAATATTCCTTCCACACTGAAGAGCAGAGTGAAAACTTCCAGTTCAGCTAAATATTCCTTCCACACAGTTAAAATCAATTTAAATACTGTATTTTTTTGAAAAAAAAGCAGATAAAGGTACTTAAATTCTCTTAAACGTCCAGTTGAATATAGCAAGTTCTTAGCCGGCCAAAGCTGAGGTTTTTAAGCAGAAAATATTTCACACTGTACCACTTAAATAGGCAAGGACAGGAAATCAAAGAATGTGACTACCCCCACACCTGTAATTACTAGCAAATAACAAAATTCAGCAAACACTGACTAACTACCAGTTCAGCTAATATTCCTTCCACACTGAAGAGCAGAGTGAAAACTTCCAGTTCAGCTAAATATTCCTTCCACACAGTTAAAATCAATTTAAATACTGTATTTTTTGAAAAAAAAAGCAGATAAAGGTACTTAAATTCTCTTATACGTCCAGTTGAATATAGCAAGTTCTTAGCGGCCAAAGCTGAGGTTTTTAAGCAGAAAATATTTCACACTGTACCACTTAAATAGGCAAGGACAGGAAATCAAAGAATGTGACTACCCCCACACCTGTAATTACTAGCAAATAACAAAATTCAGCAAACACTGACTAACTACCAGTTCAGCTAATATTCCTTCCACACTGAAGAGCAGAGTGAAAACTTCCAGTTCAGCTAAATATTCCTTCCACACAGTTAAAATCAATTTAAATACTGTATTTTTTGAAAAAAAAAAGCAGATAAAGGTACTTAAATTCTCTTATACGTCCAGTTGAATATAGCAAGTTCTTAGCCGGCCAAAGCTGAGGTTTTAAGCAGAAAATATTTCACACTGTACCACTTAAATAGGCAAGGACAGGAAATCAAAGAATGTGACTACCCCCACACCTGTAATTACTAGCAAATAACAAAATTCAGCAAACACTGACTAACTACCAGTTCAGCTAATATTCCTTCCACACTGAAGAGCAGAGTGAAAACTTCCAGTTCAGCTAAATATTCCTTCCACACAGTTAAAATCAATTTAAATACTGTATTTTTTGAAAAAAAAAAGCAGATAAAGGTACTTAAATTCTCTTATCGTCCAGTTGAATATAGCAAGTTCTTAGCCGCCAAAGCTGAGGTTTTAAGCAGAAAATATTTCACACTGTACCACTTAAATAGGCAAGGACAGGAAATCAAAGAATGTGACTACCCCACACCTGTAATTACTAGCAAATAACAAAATTCAGCAAACACTGACTAACTACCAGTTCAGCTAATATTCCTTCCACACTGAAGAGCAGAGTGAAAACTTCCAGTTCAGCTAAATATTCCTTCCACACAGTTAAAATCAATTTAAATACTGTATTTTTTGAAAAAAAAAGCAGATAAAGGTACTTAAATTCTCTTATACGTCCAGTTGAATATAGCAAGTTCTTAGCCGGCCAAAGCTGAGGTTTTTAAGCAGAAAATATTTCACACTGTACCACTTAAATAGGCAAGGACAGGAAATCAAAGAATGTGACTACCCCCACACCTGTAATTACTAGCAAATAACAAAATTCAGCAAACACTGACTAACTACCAGTTCAGCTAATATTCCTTCCACACTGAAGAGCAGAGTGAAAACTTCCAGTTCAGCTAAATATTCCTTCCACACAGTTAAAATCAATTTAAATACTGTATTTTTTTGAAAAAAAAAGCAGATAAAGGTACTTAAATTCTCTTATACGTCCAGTTGAATATAGCAAGTTCTCAGCCGGCCAAAGCTGAGGTTTTTAAGCAGAAAATATTTCACACTGTACCACTTAAATAGGCAAGGACAGGAAATCAAAGAATGTGACTACCCCACACCTGTAATTACTAGCAAATAACAAAATTCAGCAAACACTGACTAACTACCAGTTCAGCTAATATTCCTTCCACACTGAAGAGCAGAGTGAAAACTTCCAGTTCAGCTAAATATTCCTTCCACACAGTTAAAATCAATTTAAATACTGTATTTTTTGAAAAAAAAGCAGATAAAGGTACTTAAATTCTCTTATACGTCCAGTTGAATATAGCAAGTTCTTAGCCGGCCAAAGCTGAGGTTTTAAGCAGAAAATATTTCACACTGTACCACTTAAATAGGCAAGGACAGGAAATCAAAGAATGTGACTACCCCCACACCTGTAATTACTAGCAAATAACAAAATTCAGCAAACACTGACTAACTACCAGTTCAGCTAATATTCCTTCCACACTGAAGAGCAGAGTGAAAACTTCCAGTTCAGCTAAATATTCCTTCCACACAGTTAAAATCAATTTAAATACTGTATTTTTTTGAAAAAAAAAAAGCAGATAAAGGTACTTAAATTCTCTTATACGTCCAGTTGAATATACGTCCAGTTGAATATAGCAAGTTCTTAGCCGGCCAAAGCTGAGGTTTTTAAGCAGAAAATATTTCACACTGTACCACTTAAATAGGCAAGGACAGGAAATCAAAGAATGTGACTACCCCCACACCTGTAATTACTAGCAAATAACAAAATTCAGCAATGTATAATAATTCATGAATTTCATTTTTAAAAATTATCGGAGCAAGATTCCCCCACTTTTAACATTCTCACAAATGCAGTCACACTTTTACATACCCTAGGAGGAAAAATATTTTCTGTGTTCCATGCTTCCACTGTTACTGCAATTTTGTAATGATTCTTTTGTAACATAAACTTAAGCTCATTTCTTTTATTTCTGTGCATTGCAGTAACAGCAGTTTATAGTATTATTAGATCTGCTGTTTCTGACCTTACATTGTTCTGACTTTCAAAAGTGTCAGAAATTCAGTTATTCTGATACTGAGGTATGTAGCTCCGTATTGACTAATCATTCCATTTAGTATACTATTTGTCATTACTAGCTGCAGTGACATTTATATGGCTATACATAGTCCTTCAGATGGATGGTTTTCTTATGATTTCAAGATTTTAAGTCCTGGCATGAGTCGGCTAGTAAAAGGACATCATTTCTAATGAGACCTTCACTCTGACTGTTGTCATTGCAGGCAGCATTTATTATCAGCGACCTCATTTGATGCATTTAACTCCTCAAAAATTCTAATCCAGTGTCTCTTTCTTATGGAAATTTCAGGGCTAGATTCACAAGTTGGACCTGTAACAGTTTCCACCTAAGGAAACGATTTGGAGTCTTAAAACAGTATGCTAGAACTTTTGCATTGGGATTAACTTCAGGTTAGTCTAGGTTAGTTGTCCGATCATTTAAATATATATTAATGTTAATTGTCTGTTCACTAGGAGGATTAGGTGCATTGTTTCCTAATTCTAAAGGCCAATTGTTCGTAATGTCATTTTGTGCCCTATTTTTTTGTTCAGATATCAGTAACTCACATATATTGGACTTTCTGGATATCAAGTCCACTGAACACTGTCTATTTACTTAGGTTCCTAACATTTTCTTTTTCATCCTATTAGTCACATATGTACTAAGTACTTTCCTTTTTTTGCCAACCAGATGTTTGTGGAGTATTGTGGCTGTATCTGCCTTATTGCTCTTTTTTCTATATATTTTGTTTACTCGCCCATTAGCCACACGAGTGTCTAGTGTGCTTAGGTTTTTACTCTTTCTGCGTTTAACATAAGATTGTAATTCTTCCTTCCATAATGACACATTCAAAAACAACTTTCATAACTTTCTCAGAATTACGTGTACAATTAGAAATCCTATCTATCATTTTCCATCTAGGATAGAAAGTAGTTCAGTAGTTGATTAATATCATGTAGATCTTGATTCTTGGTATACTGGCCACATGATGTACATTCCAATAGAAATGTATTGTGTAGTTAAATCCTCCAACTCATATTTTTTTAAATGATCTGTTCTGGAGTTTTATTTATCTAGTTAACTGCAAACATAGAGTAAGCAATAATGATAGTAGGAGTATTTTTTGGAAAGCCAGAACAGCCCAGTGTTCAATAACATTTGGATAATGTACTTAATATATCACTGCTATTTACCAGAAGTTCCAACTCCTTAACTATTTAAGAAGCAAAGTTTAGATGACAACAAAATCTGAAGTAGACACACACAGTACAGGTGATTAAAGATACACCATCAGTAGTGTTTACTTAATGATAAAAGGTGAAAACCACAGTACACACTGTAATAGACTTAAAGAAATCCCAATCTCTCAGAGCCACACGCTCCAGGGATCTAAACCTTGTCATCACAATAAGCAAAACATGCTGGAGGGATAGGTTCCTGACCCAGAGACTCCCCAGACTCTGGAATAGATTGCCAATACATGTCAAGCAGAGTGCCTCTTTGGCCCTCTTCAAAAGGAACCTTGACGATTGGATGGGAGAAAGGAAATTCACTCCGGGGATCATGTCAGTCGCCCTGCTAGACAGGGGTCCAGGGAAGTAAGTAGTGTGGGAAGAAATAGCCAGGGAATTGTCATGGCTAGGCTTCTATAGGCCCTAGGGCTGATAGCCTAGTACCAACCTATGAACCTATAGATACAGATCAAGGTATAATATAACATCCATTACTACAAAATAATGTAAGACCCAAAGTGCAGTGTTTGGTGTGATACAACACAGATAATCATGAGACAGCTTTACCTGTAAGTAATCCAGAGAAAAAAAGAAGTAAATACTGGTTTCAATTAAAAATGCCAGTTAATACCATTCTGCTGTTCTCCCTTTGTCATGCTAGCATGCAAAGACAGTCTTTTCTGTCACAGATTTGTGTGTCAGCAGATCTGCATTTTCTGTTTCCTAAGTCTTGACTAGTGTTAACTAATGTTAAACAGAATTTTGCCATGAGTTGCCCCACTGGTAGCTCTTTCTTTTCTGGAATTACCTCTCATTTTTATGTGTGTGTTTATGTGTGTGTGTGTGTTTGTGTGTGTGGCTTTGTATCTGCATTGTCCTGCTTCGTTGCCAAGTACCTGCCTTTCACAGTACTTTTCCTGTCCTACTCCCTATCTTAATTGGTTTAATAGCCTTTTGTATTAATTGTCCCTCCCTGGACTGTTACCTCATCAGCCAGTAAGAAACATGCCAAAGAATTGGTCTGTGTACCTTTGACTGGTAGACTATACAAGTTTCAGAACTTGCTGTCCATCACCAGTGACTCTTAACCTTCCCTGTCACCATACCCTCTGAGACTTTTGGTCATATGATCTTTTAGTGTATCTACTGCCTTTTGTAGTTCTGCATTGGTACTTCCCTTTTTTTAAGAAGCATTGTCATTGTTGGCTGTCCCTTTGCATTTGTTAGCAATCGTAAGCCTTAGTACACCTTTTCCATCATGGCTCCGTCCACTTGGGTCTTTCCCATTTCACTTTCCTAAGCACTTCTTCCCACTCCCATTTCACCTTCCTGACCACCCCAACCCACTACTTTTGCCAGATGAATCATTAATTCTCAGCAGTCCTTTCCTTTCTTCTGTTCCCTCACTGCCCACCTGTTCGGACGTCATCTTGAAGCCTGCCCCCTCCCCTGTCCCTAAGCTGCCCTTACTTCTGCTTGTATTTACATTATAACATCTGTATAACGTTAATGTTTATAATCCTTATTTTCTCCTGCATTGTTCTTACTGTCTCCTTCCATCCTACCCTTGTGTTTGTCATAAGCTGTCCTACTCCATTGTATTGCATTTCCAGACTTCAGTTCTTCCTCGCACCCCATTTGTTAATTCCTCCTTTCCTCCTTCCTTCTCTCCGTGTCTTTCTGATTTACATGTAATTTCTTTTACTTGTCCCTTCCTTTTCCGATTTACATGTAATTTCTTTTATTTGCCCCTTCCTTTTCTGATTTACATGTAATTTCTTTTATTTGCCCCTTCCTTTTCTGATTTACATGTAATTTCTTTTATTTGCCCCTTCCTTTTCTGATTTACATGTAATTTCTTTTACTTGTCCCTTCATTTTCTGATTTACATGTAATTTCTTTTACTTGTCCCTTCCTTTTCTGATTTACATGTAATTTCTTTTACTTGCCCCTTCCTTTTCTGATTTACATGTAATTTCTTTTATTTGCCCCTTCCTTTTCTGATTTACATGTAATTTCTTTTATTTGCCCCTTCCTTTTCTGATTTTCATGTAATTTCTTTTGTTTGCCCCTTCCTTTTCTGATTTACATGTAATTTCTTTTACTTGTCCCTTCCTTTTCTGATTTACATGTAATTTCTTTTACTTGCCCCTTGTTTTTCTGATTTGCATGTAATTTCTTTTACTTGCCCCTTCCTTTTCTGATTTGCACGTAATTTCTTTTACTTGTCCCTTCCTTTTCTGATTTACATGTAATTTCTTTTATTTGCCCCTTCCTTTTCTGATTTACATGTAATTTCTTTTACTTGCCCCTTCCTTTTCTGATTTACATGTAATTTCTTTTATTTGCCCCTTCCTTTTCTGATTTACATGTAATTTCTTTTATTTGCCCCTTCCTTTTCTGATTTACATGTAATTTCTTTTATTTGCCCCTTCCTTTTCTGATTTACATGTAATTTCTTTTATTTGCCCCTTCCTTTTCTGATTTACATGTAATTTCTTTTACTTGTCCCTTCCTTTTCTGATTTACATGTAATTTCTTTTACTTGCCCCTGTTTTTCTGATTTGCATGTAATTTCTTTTACTTGCCCCTTCCTTTTCTGATTTACATGTAATTTCTTTTACTTGCCCCTTCCTTTTCTGATTTACATGTAATTTCTTTTACTTGCCCCTTCCTTTTCTGATTTGCATGTAATTTCTTTTACTTGCCCCTTGTTTTTCTGATTTGCATGTAATTTCTTTTACTTGCCCCTTCCTTTTCTGATTTGCATGTAATTTCTTTTACTTGCCCCTTCCTTTTTCTGATTTGCATGTAATTTCTTTTACTTGTCCCTTCCTTTTCTGATTTGCATGCAATTTCTTTTACTTGCCCCTTCCTTTTTTCCCATATATTTACTGGATGATTGTCAATGTTCTTTACTTTTTTTAAAATGTTTTTATTTAAAAGCTTTTTTACTGATTATCATATATATTTGAGAGATCTGTAGAGATTACATATTTTTCTTCATTGTATGACAGTTCTTTGGATTAATGAAATTGTATGTGTTCCCTTCATTTTAAACTGCTGCATTTTGTCTGAGTATGGAGCTTTTCTCCTCAGACCTTCACTGAAAAGGGACTCTGCCCTGTGGATGGTATATTAATAAAAAAAAAAATCTAAAATACTTGGGAAAGTTATGTGCATAATAGCTCCAGGAGGTTGTGTTAAGATAGGATGACTTGTTTTCTTGATATGTGACACAGTGCGCTCTTCGTTAACAGCCAATTCTGACTGCACTGCACACATTGTTACACCACTCTAATGTTCTCCTCAGAATACCAGATTATTTGCTTTTGGCAGCTGTCCTGTTTTTCACAAGCTGCATGTTGTAATATAATATCCATATTTAATGTTTTATAAGTAATATGTGATGTCGTTCTGTATTACTGTTGCAGTATTCTAAGCAAAAGGGATCTTCTGCCCAGGGCAGCCTGTATAATGTTTCACTAAGGCATTTCCTGTGTTCATTTTCCTCATATCAGAGACACGTTCGTATATTCTTTCCTTAAAATGCCCTAGTGAAACATTGAAACATTTGAGTTGTCATCCTGACCACCATTTTTTGTTCTTTGTAGCTGAACATATTGTAAAAAAAAATCCAAGGGGGGAGGGACCATGGGAGGACCTTATAGAAGAAAAGGAAATGCATTGGCAGTTTAGGCTAAATGCCACTGTCCCCCCAGGATTAAATAACAGCATTTCTATTAGTTGTGTGCTGAAGTTGAAATCATATATAGTTTAAAATTGCTAAAAATGGTTTAAAAGTAAAAAATATGATTGATTATTTTTATTCTTGATTTTTCAAAAGGTTTTGGTTCTGGTTCAAAATTTTAATGGCCTTATAGTTAATAATTTAAGTTTTTTTAATAGGTTGGTTATGGTCATGTGAGTAATTGGGACAGGGTATTTAAGGCTGTAAAAATTAGTGAGACTGTGATTTTGATGAAGTTGAAATGAAAGCGCTTAATCATTAAAGTTTTGAAGATATGTGGACTGTGTTGCCGTTTTCTGAATTCATTTTTTTATTGTTCTTCTTTTATTAGACAATGTTAAAACTGTTATTGATATTTGCACACTAATTTGCACATCTTGAGATATGTTCATGATTGTTAATATTCTAATTATACAAATAAACATAATTCTTCATATTTCTATAAATATCCCAGTAAGCGTGCACCCAAAAAGGAACTTTTTGGTTAACAAAAGTAAGTTGGCAAAATACATTTAGGTTGTAAAGTTTCCAAACTATGATTTTTTTTTGTGAAACGTGAGAAAAATATCATTTTTTGGCTTGTATGCATAGTAATATAATACAGAATTGATGTAAATACTGTCACTTTGCAGTCTTTCAGCTTTTCCCGGTTGGGGGTTGCCACAGCAGATTACTGATCCGCTATTGATTGGCAGTGGGTTTTTACAGTGTTGAGTTGCCAGCACGGCACCTGACCTTCACTGAAGGCACACACACACCTACCTGCATGTCTTTAAGTTCATTCAACCACAGGCAGGACATGCAGACTCCACACAGAAGGCACTTCAGCTGAGAATTGAACCGGAGAACCTCTTGCTTTGAGGTGACACTAACCACTGCAGCACCGCAGCCATGACTATTATCAATGCAAAGAAGACTCTTTACTGATAACATTGTTGATTGTACTATTTTAAAAGCTTTTACTGCTCACAGGATATTTACATTTTTTTGTGTTATGTTTTTGAAGTAGACTTTCCAGAAAATGCTTTGGAATGTAAGGGTATGTAGGCTGCTAGAGGTGTGTAACATTCCACATTACAAAGGTGTTAATGAATTAAGATTCAAAAATATATCCTAAACAGTTTTACTATATACACTTCGATTTGTTTTGTTTTAGGTCAGATGACTGATCTGATTTTCACAGAAAAAGACTTGGTGAATTCTTTGAAGGAATATATAAAGGCAGAAGAATCCAAAATGTCTAAAATTAAGAGGTAGGTGCACTTTGCAAGTCTAACATGAACCTGAAGTCTTGTTGGGTAAATTGACAGAATTTAGCTTTTGTATAATGTTTGCGTTGAAGTAATGAAAACTGGGTAGTGTTCTGCTGTATCTACCTCCCTCAGTCTATGTAGCGATACAAACAGTTTTTTTAAGAAACTTGCCTACAGGTATGCTCCTTTCTTTTCCTGAAAAGTAAATAAAAAATAATAGTATTAATGTGACTTCACGTCAGTGTAATAAACACCGTGGTATTTGTGCTTGAAAAGCAGGTCGAGTCATACCACATAGTATGGTGCTTCGCAGTCCTTGTTTACAATCCTTATATAACCATGTAGTTACACTGTTTTTCATTTCTGCAAGTCTTTTGGGTTTCTAATACCATGATGGGATTGGATCCCATTCCTTAGTCAAAGTACATTTAAAGTTCATGAAATTAGTATTGTTTCACTCTTTGATGTCAGCCAAAAGTCCTCATCGCAGCACCCGCATTGTGCCCAGTAATGACTTTTCTGCAATTTGTATGGTGTTACATGAATTGGTAACATATCTAAATACGATTGTAAATTCTTTTTTATAAGACCAGTTGCTCCTGCTACTATTGGAACTGTCTGGGTATCTTTCTTTCACACAGCTCTTGTTTCTGCCTGCAGATCCAGGTATTTTATGACTTTGTGTCTCTCTGTAAGCAAGACACTGTAGTCACTAGGTGTGGTGATTTCAATGGTCAATGCTACTTTTGTTTTCTTTTCTTGGACCACTATATCCGGTTTTCTAGCATCTATTTTTTGAACTGTTGGTATTGGGTGATCCCATGTGATATAAATTTCATCATTTTCTATGATTCTTTGTGGCTTATTTTTCAAGTGTTTTTCAGCCACTTCGATATCATAATGTTTGCACAATCTCCAGTGTAACAGATTTGCCACATTATTATGCCTTTCACTATAAAGTCCCTCTGCCATTAGTGCGTTGCAACCAGCAACGGTTTTAGAAAACTTACATATGTCTGTTTCTCCCACATGTTCAATGGACTTTGTAAACCAGCATGTATGTAGCCCACTATCTTGGGCTGCCAATATTAACCTTTCATTTCTTTGTTTGAATTCGCCTGTACTTAACCATTCATGCGTTCATTCTTGATCAACGTCAGTCTCTTTCAGAAGTTTGCTATACTTGCAACTATGTTTATGCTTTTTCCACATTTCTTGCCTTCTCGTCTGGTCCTTCACCTTATATTCTTTCTGTTGTTTTTTGGCACATTCCGTTGCTGCCTGGTTTTTATCCACTTCCGATTTGATTTCCATTCCTGCTTGACGTCGATACGCTTCTGCTAAATTAAGCAGATACATCATCTTCGATTTATTCTCCTCATGTTTCAAAACTTTCACTACATTTGGATCTTGTGAGGTCAGTAAATATGTGTGGAGTCCCATGATTGCAGATCTATACATGTAATCAATTTCAAGGAGGCCCATCCCTCCTACAGGACGGGGAATATATAATCTTGGTATACACTTATTTTTAGAAATCATTTGGTAAGCATGAAGCATCCTTGTTTTAATATCCAGTCTATCCAACACATTTTGGGGCCAGTCAGTCACTCCAAATCTAAGTTAGGACAGGAAGAGCAAATTGATTTATAGCTTGGATCTTGTTCCTAGATGTCAGTGCTGTTTTCAGAATTAATTTAAGTCTTCTAAAATACTCCTGAGTTTTATTTGCATTTGTTCATGTTTTATTGCTGCTCCTTCATCAGTTCCCAAGTATTTATAGACTTCCTCTTGCTCAAGTTCTTTTATATCACATTCTTGTCCCAGACTGTTTCCTGGTGCTGCAGTTTTCCTTTTGTAAAGGTTACCTTTGCACATTTATCAAGACCAAATGTATCATCTGAAAAAGTTGACAACCTGCAGCTGTTCCTTCAGTTCCTCATGTGATGAGCTATACAGTTTTAAATCATCAACAAAGAGAAGATGAGAATTCATTAGACTTTGTTGTTTTCTAGGAGCTAAATTGTACCATTGCCTAAGCTGTTACGTAAACAGCTTAATGAATTAATGGCAAGGCAGAATAACAACAATGACAGTCACCCTGGAATATCCCCCTTTGAATTTTTATCCCTGGGATAATAATCTGTCCTTTATTATGGCTTAATTGCAAAGTGGTCTGCCACTGTTTCATGGTTACTGTAATGTAGTCAGTCAGTGTAGAGTGTATCTAATACAGTTTTAAGCACTCTTTTATCCATGAATGTAGGGTACTGTCAAATGCTTACTTCTAGTTAATCCATGCCGTACTTAGATTCTTCCCGTCTTACAGTTCTCCACTATAACTTTGTTTAACAACAAATGATCCTTTGTTCCATATGACTTTCTTTTATTGCCCTTTTGTTCTACTGCCATTATTGAGTTTTCTTCTAAATGTCTATAAACTCTGTTGGTGTCAATTCTCGTGTATAGTTTATACGTCGTTGGAAGACAAGTTATTAGTTGATAATTTTTAGGGTAGCTTGCAGGTTCACTGTTGAGTAAGAGCATTGTTTTTCCTGTTGTTAACCAGTACTGTGTGTGTTCGGGATGTGCATATAAATAGTTCTTACTCATGGCTAAATCATTGTGCAAAGAAGTTAATACTTTAAGCCAAAAGTTAGGTACTGCATCTGGGCCTGGGGTTTTCTAGTTAGAGGCTTTTCTCAACTTTGTTTCAATCTCCCTGGTTGTTACTTCATCCCATTTCATATCCTGTACCTTTAAACTTCTTATTCTTTCTTTTACTTTTTCTATTCATTTAGCATCTTTATGTTCCACAGGATCTTCATAGATGCTTCTCCAAAATGTATCTACGTCCTCTTTTTGGCGGTCTTTCAATTCCTTTTACCTTATTTCTCAATTCTCTAAAAAAAAACTTTTTTGGGTCATCATTAAATTGCTTATTTTGTGCTTTTCCTTTATATTTATTTTCGTATCTTCTAAGTCTTTCTGCCTGTTTTGAAATTTTTAGTTTATCTCCAATAGTGCATAATAGATCCTGGTCTGTTCTAATACTGCGCATTGCTTTTATCACATCTATCTTTCTTAGTATTTTTGTTGATCTATTCCCTCTTCTATAATCTTCTAACAATGACACTTCTTGTCTTAGCTGCTTTATAGTTTTCGCTATTCAATATTTCCATGTTGGTATTCGCTTTCGCCACCTCTTTTCCCTCGCTACCCTATGTTCCTGTGGTAGAACTTTATCAGTTATTAATTTAGCAGCACAGTAATATATTCTGTTTACTTCTGTTATATCTCATGGATCTCTGTGGGCAGTCCTAATTACTGTGTTCATTTGTTTTATTAAGCTTTTGACTTTTGGGGGTTTATTAACCTTCTGCAGTCTATTTCTCTCATTGATCTTGATATGTCTGTCTTTGTTAAATCAAGCAACTTTCTCTTAACTCATTTTCTTCCATACTGAAGGCACATGGTGGTGCTGCGGTAGCATTGTCACCTCACAGTAAGATGCTGACCGGTTCGACTCTCAGCTAGAGCGTCTTCTGTGTGGAGACATGCATGAATGGGCGTACCTTCATTGAAGGTTGTGCGTTAGGGCTGGCAACTCAGCACGTAAAAATCAACTGCCAATCATTAGTGGACCGGAGTTCCGCTGTGGTGACCCCTAACCGGGAAAAGCCGAAAGACACAACAACTGAAGGCACATCCCTTGTTTTCCGTTTCCTGCGGGCATTCTATAGAAAGTTCTATAGCATCTTCCTGTGGCACATTCTCTTCAATTTCGTCCTGTGTCATCTGTTGTTCTGCCGTATGGGAACTCACTGGCCTATTACTCCTCAACATTGACTGCATCAGAGTTTCCACAATTTCCTGTTCCTTTCCTTGCTGTCTAGCTTCAAATGAACGTTTATACTGGTTTCCTGTGGAAGGCTCCAAAATATCTTGATATGGCACCTGACCAATTGCTTCCTGTTCCACTGGTTTTCCCTTAATTTGTATTTCCATTGCTCTATCCTGTTGTGGTGCTTTCTGTATTCGATTTACTGAATCCTTCTCTTTGCAGCTGTTCCAGAACCTCAATTTCTATTTCTTTGACTTCTCCTTTATTTTATTTATTTATTTAACATTTGTTGACCGGGAAAGTCCGACTAGGTTCCACAGATCCTGTTTTCAGCGGAGGCCCGGGGAGAAGTGCTCCAGAAGCATGTCTTTAGAATGTGGGAGGAAACTGGAATACCTGGAGGAAACCCACGCGAACGCAGGGAGAACATGCAAACTCCGCACAGAAGGCAACCCAGCCGAGAATTGAACCAGAGAACCTCTTGCTGTGAGGCGACAGCATTAACCGCTGCACCACCCATTACTAATCTCTTTTTCTACTTTTCCTCTTAGTCTTCTTATTTTTTGTATTGTAAAGTTTTCCTTTGCCTATATTTTTCTTCAAATATCATTGGTGCTGCTCTTTTTGTATTAGTTAGTTTTGCTTTCTCTTTTGCATAAATATTACACCATATTAAATCTCTTTTCCTTTCCCATGTCCATATTTCTTCTTCTCGTCTCCTGATCGTCTTGCTTTTCCTTATTCTGGGGACTCACGCCATCATGCTGTGATGTAGTCTGTTTTAGGCCTTCTACATTAAATCCTTCACTTCGCAGGCACTCCATAACTTCAACTTTTATTTCTTTTCTGCTTTACTAATCATCTTTTCTACATTATATCTTTGTGCTATTTTTATTGTAAAATGTTCCATATCTGGATGAATTTGCCTGTATTTCATTTCAGATATCTTTGAGACTGCCTTCTTTACATTAGTTAACTTGGCTTTCTCCTTTGCACAAATATTGCACCATATCAAATCTCTCCTTCTTTCCCATGTCCATATTTCTTTTTTATATGTTTCAAATATCTCTAGGTTTTGTTGTTTTATATTTTCTCACTTCCTCAGATGCTTCTTTTTCCAAACAGATCAAAATTTCTTAATCTATATACTGTTTTTCAAAAATCTGTTGTATTAATAATGCAAATTTTATTTGAAGCTTCTGACAGTTTTTCCTGTGGAAGTATTTTTCTTTTCTCTAATTTCTCTCTTAATTGCTTTGTCTGTCTTGTGTCTGGAAATTCTGGGCTTCTTACATAATAACAATACATAATTTCTTTCTTATCCTCAGTAGTCCACTCTATAGTCTTTATGGCTCTTCTTTGGCCAGTCAATTTTTGTCATTTTTGTGGACTGCTACTTCCTTCTACAACAGAGGGGCCATCCTCCCCCTGAGCCTAGCTTGGCCCTATTGTAGGAATGTTTTTGTATTTTGAGGATTCTACACTGGCATTTTTTCTAGTCCTGGTACCAGTGCACCTACCAGGATTGAGCACTTTTTTTATCCTTGGTCTTGTGTACCCAGCTATCTTTTTTATTTTTATTTACTTCTGTCCATGATATATGCTATGTAAATACAGTCTATATATCAGTGTCACCTTGGTGAGATTTTGTAAAAAAAAAAAAAAAACAGGGTCCACCTCGAGAAGGTACTCACTCACCAAGACTTGAGGATGAATTCAATTTCAGCACTACTACTCTCCTTAGCTTGCTGACTTTTCATCTCTCCATCAGGACACTTACACTGCCACTGAGGAGGGGCTGGTGTCCTCCTTTGCCTTTCTTTCCAAAACTAGACAAATATGGGTCATGGGAATTAAGGGGTGCCATTCCCCCTTACTAACAGAGACTGTACATTACAGTTTTTCAAGTAGAATTGAGAATGTATATCAGCACAGATAGCAGTATAGTGTGTTCTTAGAGTTGTGCAGTTGCAGTTGTAGTTGTGTTCAGACCACAGTTCTTAGAACAAAGTTGGAGGGAGGAGTACATATTGTGAAACATTGATGAAAATAGTACCAGTTTGTATGAACATTTTTGTTATTGTTTGCCATGTTTAAAATCAGACTGCGTACTGATGTTTTATTCTTCACAATGTGCATATACTTAATATTTCATTGCTGTTTGTGTGCATGCAGTTTCCATCACCATCCTAGCTTTAAGTTCTGGTATCACAGACTGAGACCGAAGGCAGTTTCAGTTTGAAATGAACTGTCCAAAAATTGTGTTTTGTTCTTGTTCTATATGAAGGTCCGCTTAACCCTAATACTGTGCTTCAAAGATGTTTGCTGCTGAAAAACAAAAATACTGATGATTAAAAAAATAATTCAGGGTTAATTAAGTTTCCTGCTCATAGCAGATTGATAACCAATTCTTCTTCATAACAGATTTTCAGTTTAAAAAAGTTTGTTGTTCATTAACTTAAATTGTATAGCAGTTAAATGTTCATCATGTTGCATGTGCAAGTATTTTTAGTTTGTGTCGCTCTGCTATTTTTGACACAATAGAAGAGTCTTCGTGGGTTCTGTTCAAGTAGCTTTATTTTATACAAACACATCACTATAGAAGTTTACTGACTTTAACTGAAGTAACTTATATGCAAACTAACAGCAGCAGTCATGCATGCTCTCACTCTGGCTGCTCTTACAAAATGGCACTAGGGATTGCACGTGTCTGGAGTTTATACATGTATGTACAGCCTTGACATGCTTCTTAAAGATACAGCACACATCACTTGCACTCTGATCTACATCCTCCCTCTTTGAGAAGTGGAACATACATGAGTCTACTGGCATGCAGAACTCACAGGTAATTCTTTGTTGTGCATTGTACAATACTAAATACACATATATGTACAATCAACTCCACACTGCTGCGTATTTCACACTAGGCTTTGATACTCTCCTATATCGTGTGACATAAAACTGGGAATTAGATTTAGCACTGGAACTGTCTCTGCAAAATGTTTGACCTGTGGAATGTTTGGAATATTTTCTGGAATGGAATCAGAATTTTGAACACATTCTGGTATGGGAACAGTGTCTTATTCACTCTTAGATTTGCAGTCTGCAGCGCAGAAACAATGTTGTGGTGGTGATGGTGCTGATGATTCCGGTACAGGAAGAAGATGTCTACAGATGTTCTCCGTGTTTCACTGTTGCAGTCATCACACTTGGGTTATCCTGCCAGGCGTAGCCCTCAGTCGGCCCGATTACCAGAAGCTTAGTATTTCTACGTCAGTTGCTGTCACTTCAGTACTGACATCAGGTCATCAGAGGTCTAAAAACAGGCAGCCGACGCCATTACATCAGTCTTTCTTGCTGAGGAGCCGAAGCAGAAGTAGAGTGCCGGTCGGCCGCTACCTGAGTTTTCGTTTCCGAAATTGAATCATCTTGAAGTCTTCTAAAGCTAAGTACCCTGTTGGGGATCCTTTTTTCTTGCTCTAACCGATGTCAGAAAAAGTTAACAATTGTCTTGCCTGTGGAAAGCAAACACCACACCGAGATTTCCATTCTTACTGCATCACCTATTTAGGCCCAGACCACTATGTACCTCACTGTCGATTTTGTGCTTTTTCAATGCCTGAACTATTCAACGTCAGGCCCTTATTGTAGCTAAATACTTTTGTTCTCGATCTCCGTATTCCAAAATGGCTTCGGTAAGCCATCCGACTACCGAACTTCTGAAAAAAAAAAAAATGTAAGGATAAAGACAGAGAGACTGCACAGGTGCAACACTGCCGACATTTCCCTTAAGCTAGTCGCCAGTTTGCCGGTACTCAGTGAGGTGCTTTTGCAGCTCCTGATGCCCTCTCCGATGGATTCACAGGCCGCTACCAAGACCTGTTCAGAGTCCGGAATGCAGCAAGACTCTTCTTTGACTATGGAACCTGCGGATGTCGCTACCTTGGATGGGTCTGGAGCCGCTTTGCAGGCACCAGTTTCTGAGGAAGCTCTTCGCACTACCGATATTCGGCACAAACTGACGACTTTTTTCACGTCTTCAGTTCTTTCTAAAACTACTGAGTTTCTAAGGCCAAGAGTTCGAGCTACTCCTAAAAACCGATGACCCAATCTCAAGCGCCTGCTTCCTTGCCACAATCTCAGATGCTTAAAATGGCAGAAGACATGATCATGCTGATTAGGGGAAGCCAGCCTTCCCCTACTAAAAGAAACCCTGCATACTTTGAGAGAGCATTTCCATTGGGAATGCCAGGATTATCCTCAGTCCAAAAAGAGACTTGGGGAATTTTTAGATCTACCACAGCACAGACCCTTAGCTATCCCTCCTGTTCTGGATGTTGTAGATGATCTCTTTATGGAATCCATTCTAACTCCTGATTCATTATCCCCTGCTCCAAGGAAACCTGACAGAAACTACAGAGTCCCTGACTCGCGCAACTTTCTCTTCAAAAATCCTACTGCTGACCCAGAGGTCATCTCCCAAGGATATAAAGGAATAAAAGCAACTACAGCTAAGAATCCCACCCCCTCGGACAGGGATTCCCGAGCTTTAGACATATGGGGTAAAAAAGTATACACCTCTGCAACTCTCGCTGTTAGAGCATTAAATTGTCAGTTCCACATGCTGAAATACCAGCAACATACTGTGGAACTTATTAAGCAAAAGTTATCTACCTTTCCTGACTGTGCAGAAAATAAAGAATTACAGGAGCATATGCATTCTGCAAGCCAAGTCAGCAAGCATGCCCTGCAATATGGGTTTGACACCCTAGAAGCATCTTGCAGGGCAGCAGTCACAGGTTCTGTACTTAGAAGGCATGCCTGGCTTAAGGCGCAGACCTTGCCAGACCATGTCAAATCAAAATTATTGGACGCTCCTCTGAACAAGGACAATCTATTTGGCACCAAAGCAGAAGAGGTTTTAAAAAAGATGGAAGAAGAAGCTAAGTCTATGCAGACAGTCAAAGATTTTTTGCAAGTGCAGCCTCCAAGATTTAGTAGGCATTGCCCCTCAAAACATTGGTCCTTTCCAGCACCCTGAAGGACGTCTCAGACTAGACCCAGGGGAAACAGACCCCCCCCCCCCCCAGATTACAGTCTCAGGGTTTGCAAAGATCTAAGCAATGGAGTACCTCCACTTCTAAAGCAGGGAAAGAATTCACAATGACTTCTCAACTCCACCCCTCACCTCTGCCCAATTGCTCATGCCCCTAGGAGGAAAACCTACCCACCATGCAAAAAACTGGACCTCCATCACCAATGATCAATGGGTCCTCAACATAGTATCCCAGGGGTACAAATTTTATTTCCACACACTGCTAACCCCAAAAGGGTTCCCAGATCTTCCTTCAAACCAGTGGGCAGAGGCACAAAACCAAGTTCAGTCCCTGCTGTCCATAAGGGCAATTCAGCCTGTTCCTGCAGAACAGATAGGCCAAGGTATTTATTCCAGCCTTTTCCTGGTACCCAGAAAAGAGGGCACCTGGTGCCCAATCTTAGATCTATCCATTCTAAATACCTTCCTGGAGGTACCAATATTCAAAATGCTCACCCTACAGCAGCTTCTCCCTGTGCTGTCCAAAGATGCCTGGTTAGCCACCCTAGATCTAAAGGAGGCCTATCTGCACATCCCAATAAAGGACTCCTGCAGGAAGTATCTATGTATCAGGGAAGGATCTATGCATTATCAGTTCTCTGCACTTCCCTTTGGCTTATCCACTGCTCCCAGAGTTTTCACAAAATGCCTGGCTTCAGCCATTGCCTATTGCAGACAGAGAAATATTCAGATTTATCCCTACTTGGACGATTGCCTAATTTAGGCAGACAGGCAGTAAAAACTGTTGCAGCACCTGATATTTGTAAAGGACCTTCTTACCTCCCTGGAGTACACTATCAACGAAAAAAATCCAAACTAGTCCCCAGTCAAAAAAAAAAAAAATTGTATTCCCTGGAGCAAGCTTGGACACAGCATGCCAGATGGCATTCCTTACTCCAGAAAAGCAAGCCTATCTGACAGGCTACTTCGCTCAAATGGCCTTCAGAACCCAGCTATCCGCAAAGAAAATCCTGCAGGCTCTAGGGTTCATGGCCTCCTACATTCTACTAATTCCATATGCCAGACTGCATATGAGAAAACTTCAGTGGTACTTAAGTCTTTGGTGCCAACATTCTCAGGACCTGGGAACAGTCATACCTATGGTACCTTGTCTAAGGAAAGAGATGTTCATCGTGTTACACTGCTGCAGTCATTACACTTGGGTTATCCTGCCGTCAGGCAGTTCCCCAGTCGGCTTGAGTTCCAAAGTCTTGGTCCGGCGTCGGTTGCTGTCACCTCTTCCCTGGCGTCAGTGCAACAGGGGTATATAAGATGCAGCCGACGCCATTTTCTTCAGTCTTTCTTGCAGCGCGGTGCCCGAAGCAGAAGCAGTTCGCAAGTGTCGGTCGGCCGACTCCTGAGATTTTCATTCCGAATCCAGAACCGAAGTCTTCTAAAAAAGCTAAGTACCCCATTGGGGAAACTTTTTCTTGCCTCAGACCGATGTCCGTAAAAGTTAATAACTGTATTTCTTGTGGGAAGCAAATACCTCATAAGGATTTCCACTCCTATTGTATTCCATGCCTAGGCCCAGACCACAACGTCACTGGTTGTTGGTTTTGTGCTAGGTTTAACAAGCACACTATTAAACGTCGGTTTGATTTTGCCCGACATTATTTTGGCAGAAAATTCAATTACACCATGCCGTCAGAACTTCAGACGACCGGAATACATAAAAAGCGCAAAGACAAGGACAGGCATCAGAGGCCCAAAACTGACGACGAGGCCTCTTCTAGGCCGGTCGCCGGTTCTCCTGTTTTCAGCGAGGCGTCTATGCAGCCCCTGATGACCGCTTCCACAGAACCACAGACCGCCTCCGACTCCCATGTGGAGCTGGCTGGGCCTTCGGAAGCACTAGGTTTTCAGCTTACCGAACTTAACCCTACAGAGGAAACCGAAGTAGCTGAGCAATCCACAGCTACAGAGGGAGATGTTCTTCATCTCACATTGCTGCAGTCCTTACACTTGGGTATAGCGCTGTCCTTGGTCGGCCCGAATACCAAAGTATATGGCTGACGCCGGTCATGGCGCATTAAACTGACGCCAGGACGTCAGGGTATAAATGCGCATGACCGACGTCATATCCTCAGTCTTTTTTGCCGCGTGGTCCGATGCAGAAGCAAATTTGCGAGTGCAGGTTGGCGTCCTGAGATTTTCCGAAACCGGAGTTTCAGACCGAATCCAAGTTGGCTAAGTAGAATATTTTGTTTTCTTGCCTCAGTATTTTACCGGATGTCAGAAAAAGTAAATAACTGTATTTCTTGCGGAAACAGATACCACATAGGGACTACCACAGCTTGTGTATACCGTGTTTAGGGCCTGAGCACGACGTTGTTGGGTGTTCCTCTTGCGCTAGATTTAACAAACGCACATAAAGAGGAGATTTGACTGCGCTAGGTTAGTCTTGAAGCGGTGCAATTACAAAATGCCGCCGGATGCTCCGCCCGCTACCTCGAAGAAGCGCAAGGACAAAACACCTAGGCCTAGGTTAGAGGCACCAGCCGACCTGGACGCCGGTTCTTTAGAGGGCACGGTTGTGCCAGAGGCCCAAACAGAAGTTTCCCTAGAGTCCCAGGGGGAGACTTTGTTGTTACAGGATGTGTCTTCACAGGAGGTAGGCCAGGCTGAAGGGGCTTCTCAGGTAGCTGTTCTCCCCTCTCTGCCTAAGGTGGTTAGGCCTTCCCCTACTGTTACAAAGGCTTCTTCAAAGAGTAGGCCAGGTTCAGCTGTAGCAGGTGCTCCTCCTAGTACTTCAGGCCCTGTGCCCAAGAGACATATGCTTAAGATGGCTGAAGATTTAATTGCTATGATTAGGGGTTCTATGCCCCCTCCTGACAAAAGGCCTAGGGTGGATCCTGAATTTGGGAATTTTGAACAGGATTCTGATATTTCTGAGTCTTCGGCTGAGGATCTACAGGAGTTTTCTCATTATTCTGATTCTGATGTGGATGACTCCACCCCTTCTGCTTCTCCTCCTGAGGATTTTTCATTCTCAGAGACTCTCCATGCCATGAGGGAGCATTTTAAATGGGAAGGTCAGGATTTCTCTGATTCCAGGAAAAGACTTAGGGAATTTTGTTTTTACCTCAGCATAGGCCTTTAGCTATACCCCCTGTTCTTTCTGTGGTGGAAGATGTTTTTGCAGAGGCTTCCCTTAACCCTGATTCTTTACCTCCTGCTCCTGTTAAACCGGACAGATACTATAGGGTGCCTGAAGCCCACAAGTATCTTTTTAAAAGCCCTAGGGCAGATCCAGAGACAGTTACTCAGGGGCCTAAAGGGGTTAAGGCTTCTGTGGCTAAAAATCCAGTTCCGCAGGACAAAGAAGCAAGAGCTTTAGACAGATGGGGTAAGAAAGTGTATACTTCTTCAGCTTTAGCCATGAGGGCTTTAAATTGTCAATTCCACATGCTGAGATATCAAATCTATCTCCTTTCACAGTTAAAGTCTAAGGTAGATGCTCTGGCAGAAGGTATTGAATGTAAGGAGTTACAAGATCTGGTACATGTGTCTGAACAGGTGGGTAAGCATTCCTTACAATGTGGTTTTGATGCTGTACAGGCCTCTTCCAGGGTGGCTGCCACTGGTACTGTCCTTCGCAGGCACGCCTGGTTACGGGATCAGAATTTAGCTGAGCATGTTAAGTCAAAGATCTTGGATGCCCTTTACAATCTGATGTGTTGTTTGGTTCGCCTGTTGAAGCAGTTTTAAAGAAAATGGAGGACAAAGCTAAATCTATGCACACGGTTAAAGATTTTTTACAGGTTCAACCACCAAAGTTTAGCAGAAACTGGCCAAGCAAGGCGTGGACATACCCTTCTTATGATTCCCAGTCTAGGGGTAGGTCTAGGCCCTAGGGGCAGAGCTCAGGGTTCCTTTAGATCCAGGACAGGGGGCTCACCTGCACAGTCTTCAGGGGAGGGCAGGGGTCAGCCCTTTCGTAGACAGACCCAATGACCTACCTTTTCAACTGCCAGAACCTTCACGCCTCGCAGCACCTTTAGGAGGAAGACTGACACTTTTCAAAGAGAACTGGAGTTTAATTACCCAAGACAGATGGGTATTGGATATCATTCACCACGGTTACAGGTTTTATTTCCATACCTTACCACCGCTCTAGGGCATGCCAGATATTCCGCCCAACACAAATTGGAAGCTCACAGACAAATATCCATATTGACACAGATAGGGGCCATACAACCGGTGCCTATGGCAGAAAGGGGCCTAGGATTTTACTCTCGCCTATTCCTAGTACCAAAAAAGGGGAACACGTGGAGACCAATTCTGGATTTGTCTATCCTCAACACCTTTCTGGACATCCCCAAGTTCAAGATGCTGACATTGCAACAGCTTTTCCCCTCCTGAGCAAGGATCACTGGATGGTAACTTTGGATCTCCAAGAGGCTTACCTTCATGTCCCAATCACTCTAGGCTGCAGGAAGTATCTGCGTGAGCTGGAGATTCACACTATCAATTCTCTGCATTGCCCTTTGGCTTATCCACTGCACCCAGAGTATTCACAAAGGTCCTGGCTCCAGTGATAGCTTTCTTCAGACGGAAAGGAATACAGATTTACCCTTATTTGGACGATTGCCTGATTCTGGCTCAGGGCAAGGACGAACTTCTACAGCATTTAAAGTATGTGATAACAGTGCTAAGATGCCTAGGGTATTCTGTGAACGAAACAAAGTCCAGTCTAGTACCCTCTCAGGACATGTGCTTTCTGGGTGTGAGACTGAATACAGCAGCCCAGATGGCCTTCTTAACCCCGGACAAACAAAAGAATCTTTCCCTTTACTTCCAACAACTATCACATCAGTCCGGCTGACTGCAAGGACAGTCCTTCAAGCCTTAGGGTTCATGGCATCTTGTATTCTGGTGCTTCCCAATGCCAAACTACATATGAGGAAGCTACAATGGTATCTCAAGAATCTATGGACACAGCACTGCCACGATCTGGACACTGTCATTCCAATAATACCTTGCATCCAAAAGGAATTCTTGTGGTGGGCTCAGCAATGTCACCTAAACAAGGGACTTTCTGTGACCCGGCCGGAGGCAAGTCAGATTCTAACAACAGATGCCTCAGACAACGCTTGGGGGCTCATCTCAATGGAAAATGGATACAGGACAAGTGGCCTGCCAGACTACAGCATCTACATATCAACCTAAAGGAGATGTTAGCAGTCCAGTTTGCATTAACAGCTTTCAAGGAATTACTTCTTCCGGGACAGGTGTTGATTCTAACAGACAACACAACTGTCATGTGGTACATCAACAAGCAAGGGTACACATTCTTACCCTCTATGCAGACAAGCAATGATTCTATGGGAAACGGCTCTCAGCCTACAACTGGATCTTCAGGCAAGGTTTCTGCCGGGGTGCAGAACTCCTTAGCAGATGTGTTAAGCAGGCAAATCATGGATCCCCACGAGTGGAAACTGGATCCTCAGGTATTTCAGCAATTAACAGTGTCATGGGGAACACCAGACATAGATCTGTTCGCTTCTCCTCTAAACCACCAGCTGCCAAAGTTTTGCACAAAAGGATACACCAGGCAGCTTGGAAACGGATGCTCTTTCTTTCAGTTGGAAAACCTTCATGTATATGCCTTTCCACCACTTCCTCTACTTCTAAAGGTTCTGCTAAAGGTAAGCCAGGACAAACCAAGAATGATCCTGATAGCTCCAGATTGGCCCGACAGCATTGGTACCCACTACTGAGAAATTTAATAAGGAAACCACCGTGGCCTGCCTTTGATTCCTCAACTGTTGTCTCAAAAGGACGGTCATTTACTCAATGTCAAGCTTCACTCTCTTCATCTCACAGCATGGCATATTCTGTTTTAGCTCATAGCAGGGCTCAACTTCCTCAACAAGTTTTGAATGTGATTATGGAAGCTAGGAGACCTAGTACAAGGAAAGTGTATGCGGACAAGTGGAAGAGATTTTGCTTTGGAGTGCAGCAAGGGTATGGATGTTTCTGAGCCTGATTTAAGTGTGGCTCTTCTATATCTTACTGAACTATTGGACAAGGGTTTGTCCTTCTCTTCCATTAAAATTCATGCTGCAGCAATTTCAGCTCACTATGACTGTGATCCACCTTTGTTTTCTCATTCCTTGTTCAAGCAATTCCTCAGAGGGGCAAAGAACATAAGACCTCCACGAAGAGCTCCTACTCCAGCTTGGGACCTCAATTATGTGTTGGAAAAGCTCACTCTGCCACCTTTTGAGCCTGCAGCTACGACTGAGTTAAAATATTTGTCATGGAAGACTGCTTTTTTGTTGGCCATTACCTCTGCAAGAAGGGTTTCTGAATTGCAGGCCCTTATGGCTGTTGAGCCTTTCTTGATCTTCCATAAGGATAGGGTATCTTTACGCACTAACCCTTCCTTTATGCCTAAGGTGGTCTCAAGTGTGTCTTTAAACCAGTCTATTCATTTACCTACCTTTTATGCAGACCCCAAAACAAGGGGAAAAGATCTTGCATACTTTGGACGTGCACAGACAGTTACGCTACTACTTAGATAGGACTAAGGGTTTCAGGCAGTCGCAACAGTTGTTTGTTTCTTTTGCTTTAGGTACTCAGGGCAAGCCTGTGTCAAAGCAAACTCTTTCTAAATGGATTGGATTTTGCATTTCTTTTGTTATTCTCAGCATGGCAAGCAGATCCCAACAGGGATCAGACCTCATTCCACTAGGGCTACTGCCACCTCTACAGCCTTTCTAAGGGGTGTCAACGAAGGACATTTTGGAGGCAGCTACTTGGAGTTCAGTACATACTTTCTCTAAGCACTACCACCTTCCTCTCTACTCTAAATCTAGGGCTGGGTTTGCCACTGCTATTCTACAGGGCATTTTGACAGCTCCTGCTTCTATTTGATTTGCCATCCTCCCTTACCTCTGCTTTGGGAATCTACCCAAGTGTAAGGACTGCAGCAATGTGAGATGAAGAACATAGTACAGTTTTGTACCTACCATAAATGTAGATGTTCAAGATCCACATTGCTGCAGTCCAATTTACCCTCCGTCCCCTCTGTGTTTAGGGGTGGTTGTGTGGTTAGGTTAGTACTTTATTAGACAATTGTTAGAAGTTGTACATAGTTTGGGTGTGGGGGTGTTTAGTGTTTGGTAATTTTTTGATTTCACCCTGTTTAGGGTCTTCTGACATCTGGGGCAAGAAAAGACTGAGGATATGACGTCGGTCATGCGCATTTATACCCTGACGTCCTGGCGTCAGTTTAATGCGCCATGACCGGCGTCAGCCATATACTTTGGTATTCGGGCCGACCAAGGACAGCGCTATACCCAAGTGTAAGGACTGCAGCAATGTGGATCTTCGAACATCTACATTTATGGTAGGTACAAAACTGTACTTTTTCAGACCTACCCAGTTAAGTCTAAACCCCCCTTAAAAGTAAAGAAACAGACACAGCACTCTCCAGGACAGGCTTCCATGCCTAAGAAACAAATGCTAAAAATGGCAGAAGACCTAATCACCCTGATCAGGGGGTCCCATCCCCCTCCTGATAAAAGGCCCAGACAAGATGCAGACTATTAATCTTCTGACCAGGTGTCCATTTTCTCAGACTCATCCTCAGACCTAGGATATTCCTTACCCCCTTATGAGGATTCTGATGCTGAGGAACAGTTCCATCAGCCTCTTCGCCTGAGGACTACTCCTGTGGTGAGACCTTACATACCATGAGGGAACATTTCCATTGGGAAGGCCAGGAGTACTCAGAATCTAAGAAAAGGCTCAGAGACTTCCTTTTACTACCTCAGCACAGGCCCCTTGCTATCCCTCCTGTTTTAGACATTGTAGATGATGTTTTTTCAGAGTCTGTCTCCTGACTCTTTACCTCCGGCTCCTGTTAAGCCAGACAGATACTACAGGGTTCCTGATTCACATAAATTTCTATATAAAAACCCTGCTGCTGACTCAGAAACTATCTCTCAGGGTCCCAAAGGGGTCAAGGCTTCCACTGCAAAAAACCCTATCCCCTCTGACAGGGATTCAAGGGCCCTGGACAGATGAGGGAAAAAGATTTACACTTCTGCTACCTTGGCCGTAAGGGCCTTAAATTGTCAGTTTCATATGCTTTAAATATCAGCAATACCTTATGTCGCTGCTTAAACAGAAAATGTTGACATTCTGAATGTGCAGAAAACAAAGAAATGCAGGATTTATTGCATGCAGCTGAACAAGTGGGAAAACATACTTTGCAATGTGGTTTTGATTCTCTGGAGCTCGGCAGCAGCTTCTGCCCATGCTGGGCAAAAAGGCTTGGCTTGTGACTTTAGATCTAAAAGAATCATACCTGCATATCCCAATCAGAGAATCATGCAGAAGATACCTCTGATTTATAGCTGGCTCGATGCACTACCAATTCTCTGCACTGCCCTTTGGCTTATCTACTGCGCCCAGGGTCTTCACAGAATGCCTGGCACCAGTAATTGCTTTTTGCAGACAAAGAGGAATACAAATTTATCCTTACTTGGACGACTGCCTTATTCAAGCAGAGAAAAAAGACATTCTACTACAGCATCTGGCGTTTGTAAAAAAGATTGCTAACATGCCTAGGGTACACAGTAAACGAAAAGAAATCAAAATTAGTACCCTCTCAAGAGATAATATTCCTGGGTGCAAGCTTAAATACAACTGCCCAGATGGCTTATCTCATGCCAGGCAAACAAAGACAACTAACTACTTATTTCAAAATGTTGGCAACAAAGACCCAGTTATCTGCAAGACAAATGCTGCAGGCTTTGGGCTTCATGGCATCCTGCATTCTGCTAATTCCATGTGCAAGACTGCATATGAGGAAACTACAATGGTATCTAAAAAGTGTTTGGACTCAACATTGCCACAGCCTGGAAACAAAAATTACCCTCATTCCCTGCCTGCAACAGGAGTTTTGATGGTGGGCGAAGGCCTGTCACCACAACAAGGGACAGCCATTCACTTTACCCACAGCCAGGCAGACATTAACAACAGATGCGTCAGATTATGCCTGGGGGGTCCATATGGCATGAAGATGTATTCAGGGCACATGGTCCGCAAGCCAAATGCATCTACATATCAATCAAAAAGAGATGCTAGCTGTTCAGAATGCCCTGACAGCCTTCAAGGATCTACTTCATCCAGGACAACTATTGATAAAGACGGACAATACTACAGTCATGTGGTACATAAACAAGCAGGGAGGCACACATTCCTACCCCCTCTGCAGACTAGCCATGACTTTGTGGGACACAGCATTGACTTACCAAATACATCTGCAAGCACAATTCCTGCCAGGAAAGATAAATACTCTGGCAGACGAACTAAGCAGAAACCTAATGGATCCCCACGAGTGGAAAGGACTTATCACAAGCAAGCATGGAAAGTGGATGCTTTCTTTCAGCTGGAAACACTTAACGGTTGCCTTTCCTCCACTGCCTCTCCTCCCCAAGGTACTCCTAAAAGTCAGATGAGAAGCCAGAAATGATACTGATTGCCCCAGACTGGCCCCGCCAACACTGGTACCCAATCCTAAAGAACTTGTCTCAATGCCCAGCCTGGACATTACCTCAAATTCCTCACTTATTGACCCAACAAAACAGTCAGATCCTTCACAGCCAACTCAAGACCTTAAATCTGGCTGCATGGTGGATAATGTAGCCATTCAAAACACACCTCTCTCTAAAGCGGTGATGGATGTTATTTTGGAGGTCAGGAGGCCTAGCACCAGAAAATCATATGCAGGAAAATGGAAGAGATTCTGTGGTTGGAACCAGGCACAAGGAATTGACACAATTTTACCAAATATTCCTCAGATTTTGCAATACTTAACTGAGATGCTGGACAAAGGCCTTTCCTTTTCATCAGTTAAGATTCATGCCTCTGCCATTTCAGCTCATTACAATACAGAACCACCTATTTTTTTCTCATCCATTACTAAGGCAGTACCTCAGAGGGGTCAAAAACATAAGACCTCCAAGGAGAGCACCAATACCTGCATGGGACCTCAATTATATCTTGGAAAAACTCACACTGCCTCCTTTTGAACTAGCCTCTACAGCTGATATAAAATTCTTATCCTGGAAAACAGCTCTGCTCCTAGCAATAACCTCTGCAAGACGAGTCTCAGAGTTACAGGCACTCATGGCTGTGGAACCTTTTATCATTTTCCATCCTGACAGGGTTTCTCTGAGGACAAACCCGACATTTATGCCTAAGGTAGTGTCCAGTGTGGCCCTTAACCAAACAATTAATTTGCCTACCTTTTATCCAAACCCACAGAATAAGGGTGAGAGACTTCTACATTCTTTGGACATTCACAGGCAGCTAAGCTTCTACTTGGACAGAACCAAAGCTTTCAGAAAGACTGAACAACTTCTAGTGGCATATGCTGCAGGATCACAAGGAAAAGCTATCTCAAAGCAGACTATTTCAAAGTGGATAGGCCACTGCATCTGTTTCTGCTATTCACAGCATGGCAAGTCAGTGCCTAAGGGTATTAGGCCACATTCAACCAGAGCTGCAGCCACTTCAGCAGCCTTTCTCAGAGGAGTACCAACCAAAGATATCTTAGAGGCTGCAACTTGGAGTTCAGTGCACACTTTTATAAGGCACTATCACTTACCTCTCTACTCTAAATCCAGGGCAGGCTTTGCCACTGCAGTTCTGCAGGGCCTCATAGCCTCTCCGAATCCTATTTAGCCCCAGCCTCCCAACCTTAGCTTTGGGATTCAACCCAATTGTAATGACTGCAACAGTGAAACACTATGAACATAGTACAGTTGTGTACCTACCATAAATGTAGATGTTCGAGTGTATTCACTGTTGCAGTCCAGGTTACCCATCCACCATCCCCCTTTTTCTTTGCAGAAACTTATCTGTACTTCTCTGTTCTATACAACCTATGTGGTGTATTTGCTTGTAGATGAAGGAAAAGTTTACTTTAGTGCATGCATGCTCATTGGCATAATTTAGCCTACCCTTTTGGGGGCACCTGACATCTGGGGCAAGAAAAACTGAAGAAAATGGCGTCGGCTGCATCTTTTATACCCCTGGCACACTGACGTCAGGGCGGAGGCAACAGCAACCGACACCGGACCAGGACGGGTAGCCTGCCAGCAGGATAACCTAATTGTAATGACTGCAACAGTGAATACACTCGAACATCTACATTTATGGTAGGTACACAACTGTACTTACCTGGATTCACGCTAAAGGAGCGGTTACAGCACAGTCCTCCTTGCCTCTCATCCTGGATTAGCTAGCAGACCTACTCCACAAGGCCTCTCCTTCTCCTGCATTAAGATCAATGCCTCTTCCATCTCTGTTCATTACAGCAGTGAGCCACCTTTCTTCTCCCACCCTCTCATCAAGCAATTCCTGAGAGGGGCTAACAACTTAAGGCTACCAAGAAGAGCCCCTACCCCTGCTTGGGGCCTTAACTTTGTATTGGAAAAGCTCACGGTACCCCCCCTTTTAGCCCACAATGTCAGCAGAGTTAAAATTCCTCTCTAGGAAAACAGCCTTGCTTCTGGCCATCATTCAGCTAGAAGAGTGTCTGAGCTACATGCACTTATGACTGTGGAACCCTTCATTATTTTTCATGCTGACAGGGTCTCCCTCAGGACTAACCCAACTTTCATGCCTAAAGTGGTGTCCAGTGTAGCTCTCACTCAATCTATCCATTTGCCCACCTTCTTCCCTAATCCCCAAAATAAGGGGGAAAGGATCCTGCACTCTTTAGATGTGCATAGACAGTTCAGATTCTAACTTGATAGGACTAAGCCCTTTAGGAAATCTGACCAGTTACTAGTCAGCTTTGCATCAGGGGCAGAGGGCAAGCCCATATCAAAACAAACCATCTCCAAATGGATAGCACACTGTATCCATTTCTGTTACAAACACCATGAGAAACCACACCCTCAGGGAGTTGGAACGCATTCCACTAGGGCAACTTCAACGTCTACAGCCTTTCTGGGAGCTGCTACTTGGAGTTCTGTTCATACCTTCACCAAGCATTACCACCTGCCTATCTTTTCCAAATCCAGGGCGGGCTTTGCAACAGTAGTCCTGCAGGGCATACTAGCCAGCCTCAACTCTTCTTGACTGGCTCCACCCATTCTTCAGCTTTGGGAATCTGCACAAGTGTGATGACTGCAACAGTGAAACACAAAGAACATAGTACTGTTCTGTACACTTACCATAAATGTAGATGTTCGAGTGTATTCACTGTTGCGGTCCTGGTTTCCCACCCTCCAGCCCTCTTGTATCTCTCTCTCTTTTTTCTCTCTCTCTTCCTCACTCCTTACAGGGCTGTTGATATTTACTTTTTACTGGTTGTGTTTTTCCACCATAACTTAGCTCCCTATTTGGGGGCTTCTGACATTTGGGGCATGAAAAACTGATGTAATGGTGTTGGCTGCCTGTTTTTATATATCTGACGATAGTACTGAAGCGACAGCAACTGATGCAGAAATACTAAGCCTCTGGCATTTGGGCCGACTGAGGCTACCACTGACAGGATAACCCAAGTGTGATGACTGCAACAGTGAATACACTCGAACATCTACATTTATGGTAAGTGTACACAACTGTACTTTCCTCCTATACTCCCCACCCTCGGAGTCTACCAGGTAGGATCTTGGCTCTGCGCAGATGCCTGTAATCTGTCCTATTCGATCAAAACCTTTCATTGTCTGGATTCGTACCATCTCTGTTTCCTCAACAGACGTAGTGATCTGCTTAATCTGTCGTAACTAGATTTCTGGATATTGCGATTCTTAAACAATTGAGCCTTGATGGTTTTATTGTTCTTGGGTTTAGGCTTCAATAACCTGGAAGTAATGGGTACTGTAGTTCTAGTTTGCCTGGAAAGTAGTCTTTGAGCAGGTGAGCCAAGAATATTGCCACGAGGCATATTTCTGAGATTAAGCAGATTCAAGAACACAGTGGTATTGTCATGCTTTGACCTTTCAAGTAATTGCTTTGCACACTGCACGTTCAGCTAGACCATTGGACTGAGGATATTCAGGACTACTACTGGCATATACAAAGTCCCAGTCTTTTGCAAATTTCTAAAACAACTGGCTAGTAAATTGAGTACCATTGTCAGAACAAACGTTTTGTGGAATACCATGAACTGAGAAATGACGTTTCAACTTAGTAGTAACAGCAGTGGATGTTAGGTTAGGTAGTAGATCAGTTATAAACATAAAGATTAACAGCCCAACGGATTAACGCACTTACACCATAGAATTCAGAGTAAGTCATAAATAAAACATCAGGTACTTGTGCGTGAAGTCTTAAATTGCAGTGATAATACATTACATCATATATTAAAGGTACGTAGTCCATTTGAACTACTTAAAATACATTAAAAGCATTAAGAAGAGAGTTTTTATCATACAGAATGATTATTAAACCTTGAATATGAAATATTTATGTATTATCACTGCAATTTAAGACTTATACAATATGACATATGAACCATGTCTTATGCTTCATAGCTGATAAAGATGAATTTTATGATACTTTTTAATGATATTTTATTTTATTTTTTAAATGTTTGAATTGCCATCAATTGCTTCAATCAGTAATTAATGACAACACTATATAAAGCATGGATTTAAACTTTGTCTTGTTAGTCCGAATATAATAAACAACTTGGATTTATACTGGACTTGTTTCGAATCTGATTGAACACTTTGATATTGAACTGTATTTGGATTTATTTCACACATCGTTTGTATGGAAACCACTTCGCGCACAAGTACCTGATGTTTTATTTATGAGGTAGTAGATCAATTTCACACCAAATCGAATAAGAGCCTACCAAAACCAAGTAGTGTTGATTGTTCCACTCGAAGATATCAGTTGTAACAGTTGACCAAGGTAGTTCAGGAACTGGACATAGCTGAAGTGGTTCTCTTTGTAAATGGGGTCTAATACTATTGCATACTGAACAAGAAGAAAGTAACTTAGCAATGTCTTTTGATAATGAAGGCCAAAATACCAATTCTCTCGCTCTTCTCTTAGTGGATGTTGATCTTGGGTGAGCACGATGCAAAATCTGGATATATGTTTGTTGTAAGGAAGCAGGAACAACAACCTTTGAAAATACCATCTTCCATCAACAATTCATCTATGCAAGGAAAATAGGGTTTGCACTTCAGGTGGTACACTAGATTGCTTTGACGGCCTTCCAGCGTTAATGTAGTGATTGAGCTTCTGTAAAATTGGATCAGTCTGAGTGTGATCTCAACTCAAGTGTAATGGTAGAAAAATTACGTACTGACTTCACATCAAAGTTGAAATTCTCTACATCAAGCTGTTCTGTTGTATTTCTGGTCAGTCTAGATAAGGTATCAGCCAGACAGAGCAATTTGCCTTTCATGCAGACAATTTTGAAATTGTATTTTTGCAATTTGAGTATCATTATTTGTAATCTCGCTGGAGCGGAATACTTATAGGCTTCTTTGGAATAGTAACTAGAGGTTGCTGGTCAGTTTCAATCTGAATAGCTTGACCATAAATATAATCATGAAACATGGAACATGCAAATACTATTGCCAAAAGCTCCTCCTCAATTTGAGCATACTGCGTCTCAGTTTTGGTAAGTGTTCTAGATGCATAGGCTACTGGTCTGCCCTCTTAAGGTATAACAGTGCCAAGAAAAAATTTTGAAGGATCACAGGAAAGAGTAACTGGTTTGTTCACATCATAGTGTCTTAATGTAGATGGGTTGGCAATTTTCTGCTTAAGGTCTTCAAATGCCTTCTGGTGCTGTTCCAACCATGACCATGCAAAAGCTCTCTTAAAGGTGTTGTTAACTGACTGAAGCCTGGCATAAGTTTGCCTAAATAGTTGACCATGCCTAGGAAATGTGGTAGAGCTTGTACATTATCTGATGCTGACATCTCAAGAATAGCTGCTTGCTTGGTCGGGTTTGGTCTCAAACCTGTACTTGTGAACAGATGACCTACGTAGGTAACTTCTGAAAGTCTGAATTTGCACTTCAGGGGATTGAGCTTCAAGTTCACTTCACGTGCTCTGTCTAGAACTTTCTTGAGGTTTCTGTCATGCTCTGCTTCGCCATTACCTCCAAGCAATAAATCATCTACCATTATGGCACAAGGATAACCCCAAAACATTTGCTCCATTGCACGCCAAAAGACTTTGCTTGCAGAATTTATTCCAGATGGCATCATTAGGAATCTGTATCTGCCAAATGAGGTACCAAAAGTAGTTAGAAATGAAGATTTGTAATCAAGCATCACTTGCCAAAATGAACTCTCTGCATCCAGATAAAAACAGTGACATTCGGTATTAGAGCTGCAACTTTTTTGACTGTGCGCATCAGATGATATGGTCTTTTTAATGCTTTGTTCAAATCTCTTGGGTCAATACATATTCTGATTTCATCTGAGCCTTTTTTTTATGAGCTGATACCATGGACGACACCCATTCATTTGGTTCTCTGACTGGCCAAATCACACCTTGCTGCATCATTTTATCTAACTGAGCCTTGACTTTATCCTGCTTAGCTATCAGAACTCTTCTTGCTGTTCTACTAGAGTGATCTCTGGGTCTAACTTTATAGAATACACAACTGGAAGTTTGCCTAACTTGTCATTGAAAACATCAGCATACTCAAGAAAAAGGCTTCAGAAAAATTAGAACTCGGAAATGCACTTACATGATGAACTTTAGCTGAAGAAAGCAGATTCATTCTCAAATTGTTTTTGAGAACCAGTAAAGATTGCACTGGTTTTCGGACTACATAGAATAACAAGTTGTAACAGTTCTTGGCCAAATGATATGAAAGCATCACTGAACCTTCGATTTGAATTTCTTCGCCTCCATAAGTAACAAGTCTCACTACTGGCTACATTGAGTTCTACATTAGTTCACACTGTAGCAAATGTGTCTGCTGATGTAACATTACACTTTGAACCAGTGTCTACTTTGGATTTTTCATTAATCTGAAAAGTATGAAACATTTCACTTATTAATAAATTCATTGTATCAACTCTTTCATCAAGCACTGTTACACCATATACATAGAAAGCTGACTGCTTTGGCTCTACTTGATCAACTTGCTTTTTCGTCTGACCTTTCTTTACAGCTGTGTGAGGCTTTCTTGATTTGCAAAACTTTTGGAAATAGTTTCATTTTTTACACTTGTGGTATTACTGATCAAATGCTAAGCACTTATGTTTTTAGACTAGCTTGTTCCCTTCTTAGAACTTGCTGGAAAGCTATTCATCTTCTCTGGAAACCCCATAGCTGCCATGTGCTTGGGCCTGCTTTTGTTTGCCCCATGTTGCATGCTATCTACATTTGCTCTGGAGCCAAATGAAACCATGTTGTTGTCACTCGCAAGTATACTTGTGTGTTTTTCTGTCAACTCATGGATTTGACAAATCTCTATGGCTTTGCTCAACGTTAAATCATTATCACAAAGTAAAATCTTTCTCACAGTAGCACTGTTAATTCCACACACAAGCCTGTCCTTTATCAATTCATCTTTTAAGTCACCAAACTGACATATTTTAGCTCTGTTTCTCAGGTCAGTTATATAATTAATTAATTTATTTATTGTACGTTTGTTGACCGGGAGTGTCTGAGCCAAAAGCCCTTTTTCAGCAGAGGCCCGGGGAGAAAAGCTCCAGGTAATTCAAACAATTTTACAGTTGCAATGCAGTTTAAGAACTAATACAGTAATCAATAATACTTGAAAGGCAAAACCAAAATAAAATGCCAACACAACTGTGTTATATCTCCAGATAAGATGACTAAGAAGTTACATGGGAAGCAAAGGTAGTTTGATGTTTCTACTTAATACATGGGCAGTACCAGTATTCTAGGAGGTATAAGCAGCTAAGGAATGAGAAAGAAAGTGAAGATGTGGATAGGATAAAAAGGAAGAAATAGATAAATAAGGTTAGAGGATGATTATGAGAGGGACAAGTAAGTAGAGAAAAGAATGATGGTTAGTTTCTTAGAAGGGATACGTTCAGGGATGCTGAGTACAGTAACAGATCCAGTGCATTATAAAATACTTTTTTGTGGCCAATTTAAATTGTTTGGGATGTGTTGGGGATCTTATTTCAAGTAGAAGTTTGTTCCATTCTAAAGATGGGTGGTAGCTGTATATGTTGCACCCGGTTTTGGACTTGGGATTGTATATTTGTAATAGATCTTGGGGTGAGCTCCTGAGTTGCCTTGTGGGGGAATAGTGGGAGATGAGGGGGCTTAGAGCTGGACAGTAGGCTGGCTGATATAGAATGGAGTGTATTATTTGGAGCTCGGAGAGGAGAGCTGCAAATGTTTCCCCTGGTTTCTGATCTCTCGTGTAAAACAAATGCCTCTCTAATGTAATATTTGTCTGGGGGTTACACATTTCTCTGAACTTGTGCTTCAAACACTTGGGATCTTCCCTTGATTCAGTCTGTACAACAGTATGACTGTTTTCACCTTCTTTATATACTGTAGATGTTCTTCGTGTTTCACTGTTGCAGTCATTACATTTGGGTAATCCTGCTGGCAGGTTGCCCTCAGCCGGCCTGAATTCCAAAGTCTTGGGTCCTGTGTTGGCTGCTGTCACCCCTTTCCTGACGTCAGGTCGTCAGGGGTATAAAAGAAGCAGCCGTCGCCATTTTCTTCAGTCTTTCTTGCCGCGCGGTGCCCGAAGCAGAAGCAGTTTGCAAGTGCCAGTCGGCCGACTCCTGAGATTTTCGTGTTTGAGTTTCAGATCCGAAGTCTTCAATAAAGCTAAGTACCCCGTTGGGGAAACTTTTTTCTTGCTCCAGACCGATGTCAGAAAAAGTTAATTGTATTTCGTGTGGAAAGCAAATATCTCATAAGGATTTTCATTCTTACTGTATTCCTTGCCTAGGTCCTGATCACAACGTTAATGGTTGTCGGTTTTGTGCTAGATTTAACCAACGCACTATTAAACGTCGGTATGATTTTGCTTTAAACTTTTTTGGACGCCGGTTTAATTATCCTGAAATGTCGTTGGATACCCATCCGACTACCGGAGTTTACAAAAAACGCAAAGAAAGAGAAAAAGAAAAACGACCGAGGCCCAAAACCAATGACGAAACTTCTCCTAAGCCAGTTGCCAGTTCTCAGTGAGGCGCTTTCGCAGCCCCTGATGCCCGCTTCTTTAGAGTTGCAGGCCGCTACCGACTCCCACGTGGAGTCGGCCCTGCCGCTCGATACTCAAGGTTTTGGAGCCTCGGACGCTAATCCCTCAGATGGGTCCGGAGCCGCTGAGCAGGTACCGGCTTCTGAGGGTGAATTCAGTCCTAAACATCTTTACATTAAAATGACTTCAGCATCAAAGGCAAAGACTAAAGCACCTTCTAAAGCAAGGAAACAAACTCAAAAGCCACGTGGACAAGCCTCTATGCCCAAAAAACAGATGCTCAAAATGGCTGAAGACTTGATTACCTTGATCAGGGGTTCCCATCCCCCTCTTGATAAGAGGCCTAGACAAGACACTGACTATGAATCTTCAGATCAGGTTTCTATTCCTTCTGATTCCTCTTCTGATCAGGAATATTCTCTTCCCCCCTATGAGGATTCTGATGCTAAAGAATCCAGACTTCAGCATCTCCTCCTGAGGACTATTCTTTTGGGGAAACCTTGCATACCATGAGGGAGCATTTCCACTGGGAGAGCCAAGATTTTTCAGAATCTAAAAGAGGCTCAGGGATTTTCTTTTACTACCTCAGCTTAGGCCTCTAGCTATTCCACCTGTGTTAGACATTGTAGATGACGTGTTTTCGGAATCTAGTCTGACCCCTGACTCCTTACCCCCAGCTCCTGTTAAGCCTGACAGATATTACAGGGTTCCTGACTCACACAAATTTCTTTTTAAAAACCCTGCTGCTGACCCAGAAACTATTTCACAGGGTCCAAAGGGAGTTGAGGCTTCCACTGCAAAAAACCCAACCCCCTCTGACAGAGATTCAAGGGCACTGGATAGATGGGGAAAAAAGGTTTACACATCTGCAACTTTGGCTATAAGGGCCTTAAACTGTCAATTTCATATGCTTAAGTATCAGCAACATGTCATGGGATTGCTTAAACAATAAATGTTGTTAAATTCTGAATGTGCAGAAAACAAGGAAATGCAGGATGTATTGTATGCAGCAGAACAAGTTGGAAAACATACTTTGCAATGTGGTTTTGATTCTTTGGAGGCCTCCTGCAGGGCCGCAGTTACAGGTTCTGTAATTAGGAGGCATGCTTGGTTAAAAGAACAAAACCTGCCTGATCATGTTAAAGTTAAATTACTAGATGCACCTTTCCAGCATGATACTTTGTTTGGTGTTAACGTAGAAGAGGTGTTAAAGAAAATGGAGGACAAAGCTAAATCTATGCAAACTGTCAAAGAATTTTTACAAGTACAGCCACCCAGGTTTAGTAGACACTGGCCTACAAAAAATTGGTCCTTTCCTGTGTCAGACAGACCTCAGAGGGGCAGATCCAGACGTCCTAGGGGCAGATCCCAGGCGCAAGGTTCTTACAGGCCCAAGCAGTGGGGTGCTTCTACCTCCAAAGCTGGAGAAGATAGAACACAAACATACAGAAAACAGTCCCAATGACTTCCCCCTGCTTGCACCAAGCACTTAAGTTCTGGCAGCACCCTTAGGAGGAAAATTAGCACTTTTTGCTCAAAATTGGCACATCATAACCCAGGACAAGTGGGTTCTAAACATAGTGTCACAAGGATACAAGTACCATTTGCATACTATGCCAAAGGCAAACGGCGGCCAGATCTGCCAAAAAATCAATGGGCAGAGGCACAAAAACAAGTCTCATCCCTCATGGACATGGGGGCCATTCAACAAGTACCAGAGCAAGAGCAGGGACAAGGATTTTACTCAAGACTGTTCTTGGTACCCAGAAAGGACAAGGCCTGGAGGCTGATAGTGGACCTATCTATTCTGAACACTTTCCTGGAAATTCCAAAATTCAAAATGTTGACTTTGCAGCAGCTTCTGCCCATGTTGGGCAAGAATGCTTGGCTTGTGGCTTTAGACCTAAAAGAGGCATACCTGCATGTTCCAATCAGACAATCATGCAGATGATACCTAAGATTCAAGGCTGGTTCAATGCATTACCAATTCTCTGCACTGCCCTTTGGCTTATCTACTGCGCCCAGGGTCTTTACAAAGTGCCTGGCACCAGTAATTGCATTCTGCAGACAAAGAGGAATACAAATATATCCTTACTTGAACGACTGTCTCATTCAAACAGAGAACAAGGACATTCTTCTTCAACATCTGACATTTGTGAAAAGACTTCTAACATGCCTAGGGTACACAGTCAACAAAAAGAAATCAAAACTAGTACCCTCAAGAGATAACATTCCTGGGTGCAAGCTTGAATACAACTGCCCAGATGGCTTCTCTCACCCCAGACAAACAAAGGCAATTGACTACCTATTTCAAAATGTTGGCAACAAAGGCCCAGTTATCTGCAAGAAAAAATCTGCAGGCTTTGGGCTTCATGGCATCCTGCATCCTACTAATTCCATATGCAAGACTGCATATGAGGAAACTTAAATGGTACCTAAAAAGTGTTTGGACTCAACATTGCCACAGCCTGGAAACAGTCATTAGTCTCATTCCCTGCCTGCAACAGGAGTTTCGATGGTGGGTAAAGGCTCATCACCAGAACAAGGGACAGCCATTCACATTACTTCCAGCCAGGCAGACACTAACAACGGATGCATCAGATTATGCCTGGGGAGCCCACATGGCAGGAAGAGGCATTCAGGGCACATGGTCCTCAAACCAAATGCATCTACATATCGATCAAAAAGAGATGTTCGCTGTTCAAAATGCCCCGACAGCCTTCAAGGACCTACTTCATCCGGGACAACTACTGATAAAGACAGACAACACCATGGTCATGTAGTATATAAACAAGCAGGGGGGCACACATTCTTACCCCCTTTGCAGACTAGCCATGACCTTGTGGGACACAGCTTTGACTTACTAAGCACATCTGCAGGCACAATTCCTGCCAGGAAAGGAAAATACTCTGGCAGACGATCTAAGCAGAAAACTCATGGATCCCCATGAGTGGAAGCTGGATCCACAAGTCTTCAGCATGATAACAAGGAAATGGGGATGCCCGGACATAGATCTATTTGCCTCCCCTCTCAATTACCAACTAAAAAGATTCTACACAAGGACTTATCACAGATAAGCATGGAAAGTGGACTCCCTATCTTTCAGCTGGAAAAACCTATCAGTATATGCATTTCCTCCACTGCCTTTCCTCCCCAAGGTGCTTTTAAAAGTCAGATAGGAGAAGCCAAAGATGATGCTGATTGCCCCAGACTGGCCGTGCCAGTACTGGTATCCAATACTAAGGAACTTATCTCTATACCCGGCTTGGACATTACCTCAAATACCTCGACTACTGTCCCAGTAAAACAATCAGATCATGCACAACCAACTCAGGACATTAAACTTGGCAGCATGGTGGATAATGTAGACATACAAAAAACACCTCTCAGTAAAGCTGTGATGGATGTCATTCTGGAGGCCAGAAGGCCTAATACTAGGAAGTCTTATGCTGGAAAATGGAAGAGATTCTGTGCCTGGAACCAGGCACAAGGAACTGATACAGCGGTACCAAATATTCCTCAGATTTTGCAATACTTAACTGAGATGCTGGACAAAGGCCTATCTTTTTCATCAATTAAAATCCATGCCTCTGCCATTTCTGCTCATTACAATACAGAGCCACCACTTTTTTCTCACCCTTTATTAAGGCAGTACCTCAGAGTAGCCAAAAATTTAAGGCTCCCAAGAAGACTACCAATACTTGTATGGGACCTCAACTATGTCTTGGAAAAGCTCACCCTGCCTCCTTTTGAGCCAGCTGATATGAAGTTTTTATCTTTGAAAACAGCTCTGCTCTTAGCAATTACTTCTGCAAGACGAGTTTCAGAGCTACAGGCGCTCATGGCTGTGGAACATTTCATCATTTTTCATCCAGACAGGGTTTCCCTGAGGGCAAACCCAACATTTATGCCTAAAGTAGTGTCCAGTGTGGCTCTTAACCAAGCCATCCATCTGCCAACCATTTACCCAAATCCACATAACAATGGGGAGAGAATTCTGCATTCTTTGGACATACACAGATAGCTTAGATTCTACTTGGACAGAACCAAAGCTTTCAGGAAGACAGAGCAATTACTAGTGACATATGCTGCAGGATCACAAGGAAAGCCCATCTCAAAGCAGACTATTTCTAAGCGGTTAGGCCACTGCATTAATTTCTGCTACTTACACCATGGCAAGCCAGTGCCTGAGGGCATTAGGCCTCATTCTGCCAGAGCTGCAGCCACCTCAGCAGCCTTTCTCAGGGGAGTACCAACCAGAGAATAGAGGTGGCTACTTGGAGTTCAGTACACACCTTTACAAAGCATTATCATCTGCCACTCTACTCTAAATCCAGGGCAGGCTTTGCCACTGCAGTTCTGCAGGGCCTCATAGCCGCTCCTACTGCTGTCTAGTTCCAGCCTCCCAACCATAGCTTTGGGACTCTACCCAAATGTAATGACTGCAACAGTGAAACACTAAGAACATAGTACAGTTGTGTACACTTACCATAAATGTAGATGTTCGAGTGTATTCACTGTTGCAGTCCAGGTTACCCACCTGCCTTCCCCCTTTTTTCTTTTGGATCTTAACTTTCCTTCTCTGATTTATACTACCTATGTGGTGTATTTGCTTATAGATGAAGGTAAAATGTATATTGATGTATTTCTGAATATATATATATAAAGTTTGGCTACCCTTTTTGGGGGCACCTGACATCTGGGGCAAGAAAAACTGAAGAAAATGGCGTTGGCTGCTTCTTTTATACTCCTGACGTCAGGGAAGGGGCGACAGCAGCCGACGCAGGACCCAAGACTTTGGAATTCAGGCCAGCTGAAGGCAACCTGTCAGCAGGATTACCCAAATTTAATGACTGCAACTATGAATACACTTGAACATCTACATTTATGGTAAGTGTACACAACTGTGCTGTGCATACACAAATGAATGCTCTCTTTCTATGGCCTCTGACCCAGCTAGATTTTGCAAAATGAATGCCCTGGTGCTCTGCATAAGCACTTGTATAAAAATATTGTACTCTTGCTCAAATATTCTACAATTCTCTGCAATATTCTGATACATACAAGTGGTAGGGACTTTTGAAATTCATCTGCCATATTAACACATACCAGTGAAGGGTTTTGCAGATAAGCACAAACAAACATACATGCATATATGCCAAAAAATGATGCCAATGTTTGTAACTTTGTCCAGTGCCTTTGTGCTTCTGAATTTATACCTTTTGAGCTTTTTGAAATTATGCTAATGGACAAACTCCTAATACCTTTGAATAACTAGACTTTGCGAAATAAACTTCTCGGGCACTTTAACACTCTTGTAATATATTTATTTGACATTTGTTGACCGGGAAAATCTACTTTGCCAAAAAGACCCATTTTCAGTGGAGGCCCAGGGAGAAAAGCTGCACAAATTACATACAAATTTAAAATTCTGAATATCGAAAATATAGTTTTTGCATTGCTGAAGTCATTTGTCATCATTTTAAGAAACATCTCAAACAACTTTACGATGCAAATGAAATAAACTCTCGGGTACTGTAATACTATTGTTTTTTTGCAATGCTAAAGTCCTTTATCAATATTTTAAAAAGCATTTTAAATAACTGCACAATGCGAATAAACTGGACATCTCTTGCTCTAAACTCAGTAATATGTCAGAGTAATTGCACTTTGCGAATAACTGCACAGCGAACATTGAAATGTCCTCAAAATGGCGGTACCTTGCTAGGCAACTCTTTACAGTGCAAGAAACACTCCGTAATGGTGGCACTTTGTGAACAGACACACCCACCACAGGAAACTTTTCGAAATGGCTATACTTTGACTGTATTTCATGAAATAGTTGCACTTTGCACACAATAATCTCTTCAAAATAAATACTGCAAGCACTTTTATACACTTTGAGATACTTCAGATAACTTTAGTTATGCCTTTGATGCAGTACAAAGTTGTAGTTATGCCAAAACATAGCACTTTGCCAAAACACATGCAGTCACCTTGCTTTATTTTTGCTTACTGTGCCCTTTTTGCCCTTATTATATTTGTTTTGCTCGATTAAGCCCTTTTCATGCCCAATGTACTTTTCTTGTGCTCGTTTTACTCTTAACATGCCCAGTTTTGCTTTAAACATGCTTGTTTTGTTTTACTGTTAATCTTTTCATCAAATACCTTTACTTTAAACATTTCCTTTAGTTAACAAATTTTTCTTGCCCTCTGTTTGCTTAACAATGTGGTTTGTGCCCTTGTAATGCCCCATTTTGTCTTTTCTATCAAATAAACAGTCTGTGCTACTTCTTATTACCTTTGATTCTTTTCTGGTTCTTTTTGTGCTCGTTTCTCTTTTTTATGTTTTTATGTTCACTGTTGTGTCTGCACCTCATGGCTCTGGATTTTATTCTCTGTGATCCCACTTCTAACACCATGCCGCTCTCCTGTTTTTTATACAATAGAAGAGTCTTTGTGGGTTTTGTTCAAGCAGCTTTATTTTATATAAACACATCACTATAGAAGATTACTGACTTTAACTTAAGTAAGTAACTTTTATACAAACTAACAACTGCCATCATGCATGCCCTCATTCTGGCTGCTCTTTCAAAATGGCACTAGGGATTGCATGTGTCTGGAATTTATATATGCACGTACAGCCTTGACATGCTTCTTAAAGATATAGCGCATATCAATTGTTGTCTTGCTGGTGCCAGCAGGAAATAAATGAGAAATCGGAATGACCATGTGTAAGGAGGAATTAGTAGTACTTTTCATGGTGTCATCTGGCCTGCCTTGTACTTGTCTTCCGTATTACTGCTCAATATCTGAGTTGTTTGGCTTCTGCTACATACCTACAATCAACTGCATTAGTAGCTGAGTTAAGTATAAACTTGCAGTATTAAAGATTGTACTGCATTTTATTTTCTGTGAATTTAATTGTTTAATTGAATATTGTGGGCTGTGTCTCTGTAGTTATTTATTTTTCTTTCTTTCTTTTTTTTTTTTTTGAAACAATTTGTATTGAATTTTTATAAACAAAAAAAGAAATCTGTGCATTTAAACAAATTGAATAAAGCAAAACTATATACAACACAACTATTTACAAAGCCCATAACATACAAAGTTTACGATGTATATCTTACATCTTATCTAATAAATTCTTTAGTTTTGTCCATGATGATTTCTTATGAGTTACTTTTGTTGATCTTAAATCAAGGGTAAACCGTTCTCTTTTACATACAGTTTTGGCCAGTAAAATAAATTCAGAAAAAGAGAGGATGTTTCTACTTTTCCAGTTTGATGTTATAATTTTCCTTGCGATTGGAAGAAGAGACCAGAGAAGATGCACTTGTGTCTTTGGAATATGTACTGGTATCTGTGCATTAAATAATATCAAAGAATCTGAAATGTCACATTTGTCAGACCATAAAGCCTTTGCAAAGGACTTAAATTCCTGTCAAAAGGTTGTAACCCTTTTGCATTCAAGAAAGATATGTGCCCAGTCAGCACACAAAGTTTCTTCACATCTCCAACATTTATGAGTACTAGTATGCGAGATCACTGCTAATTTATGAGGGGTAATGTAGATCCTATGAATAAACTTCCAAGTGGAAATTTTCCAGAAAGGAGATGAGGTTGTGTTGTTAACTGATTTTAATGTCAAGGCTCTATCAGAGTGTGAAAATGTAGCTTTATTTAATTTTTCAATATAACTCCATAAATAATCTTCTGGTATTTGTAAGTCTGCTCTTAGTGTTTTGTAAATCCTAGATAATGAAAAGCCTGTGTTGTGGTTAGTCATATTCACTTCACAGAAAAGAAAGATTACTTTTGGATATAAAAACAAATAAAACTCCAGCTTTACTCCTTAGCATATCGCCTACTCTGAGGTGATCTCTGCCTAACATATAAAGCTATGTCAAACCCAGAGCTGTTGGACATGCTACACCTAAAGAAATCCCAATCCCTCCAAGCTACATGCTCTAGGGACCTAAACCTTGTCACCACAATAAACAGAACACGCTGGAGAGAGAGATTCCTGTCCCAGAGACTTCCTATACTCTAGAACAAGTTACCCATCTATGTCAAGCAAAGTTCTTCATTAGTACTCATCAGGAAAAATCTTGATGAGTGGATGGGAAATAGGAAATACAACCCGGGGATCACTTCTGTGTCGCTGCTGGACAGTGGCACAGAAAAATAACTTTCTTGGGTGGCGTAAGCTTTGGTACCTTGCTGGCTAGGCTTACGTAGGCCCTTGGGCCGATAGCCTAGTACCTACCTATGAACCTAAAGTGAAACATCGATCACTTGATTTAATTTGAGCTTGTTTAGTAGATGTTCTCTCAAAATCTGGATATTTAACCAATTATTTTGATTATAATTATACCCAGCCATAAGGCTATTTGTGTCATATATATCTTTGCTGCCAATGAATTGGTATCAATATATTAGACCATTTTCCTTCATCACCATTAATTTCCCTCTATTAAATGAATCTAGACATTTTCTCGTCCATGCAACCAGAAATATTAAGAATAGGAGATGTCTTGTCTTATAGTTACTGTTCATTAGCTTTTTAAAATTGTTTAATATGTAGCTGATGCAACTAGGGTATCTTTCAATTCTATTTTCTTTAAAAATTATGTCTTTTACAACCAAAAACATCTTATTATCTGTAAACAAGTCATTATTTATTGTCTCATCAAGGTTAGAAAACAATATATTTCATGCAGTTTCTTCCAGTTTGATGTATACTTATTACTTAACCAGTGACTCAATAAGTGTAGCTGCTTCAGCGTAAAGTTCTAATTTTGGAAATACAATGCCTTCCGTATCCCATTTCCAACAGTGCCAATCATATCTTATTCTTGGTTTCAGTGGATGCCATAAACGTTTAAACAGAAGTGAGTTGAGTTGTTGTATTAATTTTTTGGAGGTCCGCCTATTCTACTCTGAAATATGAATAACATTTTTAGTAAGATACAAATTTTTATTAAGGATAATTTTTCTTCCATAGAGAAAAACATTTTCCCCCACTTACTTCGATCTTCCTTAACCACAGTTATCAGATTATTATAATTCGAATATATAATGTCTTTCCAATTTGTTTTTATCTGCACACCTGGATATTTGAAGGTGTCATTTTTCCAGTTAAAAATCACTGTGTTTTTCTAATATGGTGCTGATTTTTTTATGTTTAACAGTATAGTTTTCATTTTGTTACTGTTGAATTTTAAGCCTGAGATTTCTTCAAAATTTTTTAGAGATTTTGTAATATGGTGCATTGAATAATCTATATTCCCAATAGTTAACAGAATCTCATCCGTGAAAAGTTGTATTTTACAAGAGTGATAAGAATTAATATCAAAACTAACAATATTAGTGTCATTTCTGATGTAGTTGGCTAATGGTTCCACTGCTAAGGCAAATAGTAGGGGTGAAAGTGGGCAGCCTTGTTCAGTTCCTTTTAATATTTTGATTTAAGTGGACAAGTAAGCCGCAATTTTGATGTAAGACACAGAATTTTCATATAGATTGTCTATTAATTTTATAAAATCAGGCGAAAAATTAAATGATTCTAGTACTTTATATAAATAAGGTCAAGTAATAGAGTTGAAAGCTTTGTCCAGATCTAAACTAATAATGGATAATTCTTTATTTCTCTTATTCACTATATCTATTAAGGATAGAATTTTGATGACATTGTCTTGAACTTTCCTGTTCGATATGAAGCCTGTTTGATCTTCTGCTATTAATTTTGGAAAGAATTGGTTTAATCTTTTAGCAAGAATTGAGGTGAAAATTTTATAATCAATGTTCAATAGAGATATAGGGCAGTATGATGTTACTAGTTTGGGATCCATGTTTTGCTTTAAAATGGGAGAGATTATGGCATATTTCCATGAGGGAAAGTGATTTTCAGACTTTCTAAATTCCTCAAAAGCTGCTACTAGACTTTTTAGAGTTTCATCAGGAAGAAGTTTATAAAATTCACCAATAATACCATCTATTACTGGGGCCTTGTTGCTTTTAATGTTTGTAATATTTTCCTTAACATCTATTAGTAAGCTTTTTATAAGTTTGATGTTTTGTTCATTGGTTACTTTCTTATTAACATTTTCAGTCAAACTTTTCTTTTAGAGTGTTAGAATCTGAATTAGCATTATTTAATGCCTACCAATAAATAAGTAATGTCCCTGGTTGAAGTTGGTATCTGTTCCCAAAAAGACACTGAAGCTATAAAATTTCACTTCCTTTAATGATATCTAGGTTGAGTGCTTTCATCTATTCATGGTAGATTTCATTAGAACATCATGTGCTATTAAAAAAAGCATTTAAATAATGTTAATCATCCAATAAAAATTCTGCTTATTTAATGCCTCATGATGAGATCTAAACATTTCTGAGATTTCCTTTAAGTCTGTCACTTGCCTATGATTGTTCCTTGTGTTGTCAGTAAGTTCTTTTATGTAGCTTGTATTAGCTGATTTTTTTATTTAACTACCAATCTATGCAGATTTTTTGGATTTGCAGAGTATGATTGTAATTTAAGCCTCTCTAGATTTATAGCCACTTTATGATTCAAAATTTCTACATACTTTGCATTTAATATTTTTAGTTCAGAGTTTTGTATTTATATCTTTGTTATTTAAATTCTGTTTTTAGTGCATCAATTTTTGTTTGTAATGTTATTAGCTCATCATCCCATTGTTCCTTTTGTTTAAATACCAGTTTTTTTATTTTACCATAAAGATATGATTTTAATGAATCCCAAACAATAGTCTTAGAAGTCTCATTGTTGTCATTGATGGCAAGAAATGACTTAGTTTCATTTAAGAACCAGTCTTTAAACCCATTGAGTTTCACAGTGTAAGCAGGTAATGTTTGCCAAGCTATCAGATCTTTAGGACTGATGTTAATCTTGAATAAAAGAGCATTGTGATCTGACAAAGGGCAAGAACTAATTAAAACGTCATGAGTTTTAGAAATTAGACTGTTAGAAATTAATACTTTGTCAATAGCTGTCTCTGTTCCATATCTATATGAGTAGTGTGTGTAGGTTAATGATTCTGGTTCTTTTATATCATACATGTGTCTCAGATTTGAAGAATTGATAACATGTTTTAGCTGGAGCAAACAATTTGAAGTTATTTTTGTTAATATCCTTTTTAGTAAGAATATAGTTAAAATCTCCAGCATAAACTATGTCTCCTTTGGCTTTAATAGATAGTAATTCTAAATATTTATTAGCAGTTCCTGCACCGATACCCGGGATCCAATATGTACTAGTTAAAGTGATGTATCTTTTATTCAGTCTTGCAATACTAAACATAACATACCATTCGTCTCTGAAAAAGTATCTACTATTTTGGGCATCGGTAAAGATTTTTTCCACAGTATCATAGTGCCTCTTCTCTTGGCCTAGAAATGAGATTCCACAAGTGTTGTGTAACCGTTGAAAGATATTCTAAGTCCTTTTTAATAAAGTGTGTTTCTTGTAGAAATGCTATGTCTATTTTATTAATTTTCAAATATTTTGATAGACTTCCTCTTTTTATGGGATTGTTAAGGCCATTAATATTTAAGGATAAACATTTATATGTATGCATCTATAGAGAGACAAATGGCATTTTTAAAGTTTGTTATGGGCTCGAATTTAAAACAAAATATATCTAATGAAACAAGTGTAACTGTACACAATCCTAAACATGGAAAGATAGATTCCTGGTTTGAAGAATGCATAATCCAAACCACCATCTTCACACCCTAAGACTCTCGTCAATATCCATCAAGTGCTTTTGCCTTCATTTAAATGCTTATACAGATTAAATATGAGAAGAAACCTTTTAATGATATAAATATGAATTGATTCACAATAACTGCCATACAAAAGGAAAAAAACGCAGCATATCTCCATACAGCGTATATGAAAGTGAAATATACTCACTTCTAACAAACAATATAACTTTATGCTGATTAATCTGACTGAAGTCACTAATTATATCTTCCTAATACAAAATAAAATATAAAGAAGCAAAGAACATAAATAATAGTTTATCGTGAAACTAAACCTATTATTTACATTTATAAAAACTATCTGCATTTGTCATAAAGTAAGTGTAAAATGAAGTGTTATACATTATATCTAATACTCTCATCCTTCCCTCCTCTTCTTCACTTTCTTCTGTACAATATTAAGGTATCCAATTTATGTTATTGTATAGTTCTGCGCTTTATTGATCTTAAAGCGCTTTAAGAATATCTCATTACATTTCCCATCCCACATCCCTCTCCCCCTTCCACTTCTCACTCAAAAATTATCTTAATCCACTGATGTAGATGTTTAGATAGGGATTATATGTACCTAAATATACTATTTAATAGATTAGTAGACATAAAGATTAATTAAAGTCAAACATAACTTCCACTATAGATTAATCTCATATTGGATATCAGATAACATCTATTAACTTATATACATTGCAGCATAAAAGTATGAGAGGTGTTTGGTTTATCATGCTTAATCAGCATCTAGTAAAACTTAGTGAGATTTGTTTATACATTTTAGTTATTAAAGCTGAACATATAACTAGTTAGTAATGAAATAAACTTGCCCTTAGAACTGAATTATAAACTTCTACCTAAACTTTTATACATATCTTTAAATTATCAACATAAATATGGGAGATATAGTACCATTCATGTGTAAAATCTTTACATAAACTATATCCTCTATTAAAACAAGGTACTTTATATAAGTAACTGTGTTTCTTATACTCCATGCAAAAAAATAAAATGGGGAGATAGTTTCTCATGTATTACCTACTCAAAACCTGCCTGAACTCTAGCAAATCAAATCCTATTCAGAAATGAACCTTCAAAACTGTAACTACTGTGCAATGCATTTGACAGCTATAGAAGCTTTCTTATTAAATAAGTAGTGCAGTTAACATAATGAGTAGCAAGTTATGCATGCATTGTGAAGAAATAGGCAGGTGAATGTAATGATGTAGCATTAATAGTATAACTCTGAATACATCACATTACTGGCAATATAAAAACAACTTCGTATCAGAAACTGTATTAAAAAAAAACTTTCTGTGTTGGAGGGAAGCCTTCTAGCTTATCAGTGGAAGTGGTAAGCACTAGGTAACCTGACTACCACATAAGGAGTAGTTCTGGCCCAGAAATTGTAGTTATTGACTGTTTGGGCAATCTCTTCCATCTCTCTCAACGTTGATTTGAAAGCCTACATTTGCACTTGTTTCTGTCCTGTAACCTGTCTAGTGCAGATACAGATTTTTAGTTCTAGCACTTAAATTTGCTTATTCGTGGTCAGCACTTATTCAGAACTTAAGTGCTAAATAAGCTACTAATTACTATAGCACTCAACCTTCCACATTACCCAGAGGAAAACAGTTTTTGTACTTTTCTCACTTGCTTAGAGAAAAACAGTTCTTGTACTCACTTTCCTCACTTATCTAGAGGAAAATAGTTTTTTATTCAGGCATGCCCATGGGTCAGCTCCCAGTGTTCGCTCCTGTCTATCTGATGAATCTGAGCATCTTGAGGCAATGTAGAAATTGCCTCATGTACACAGACAACCCTCTCCTCCTACCACCCAACACTACAACCTGTGAGAGATGCACTTATCTAGCCAAACTGGAGGTAAAGCTCTCTCCAACCAAGACCGAACTTGACAGTCATGAGGAGAAAGTAAACATTTGCACCACACTACACTCATCACATAGTCTCACTAAATCTACACCACCAAAATCCACACATAGTAACACAAAAACATTCACTGAGGCTCTCAGTAATAATCTCTCTAAGCAACAGAGACCTCCAAAGCAGAAACGCAAGCAACCTCCATCCCCCAACACAACCCAAATGACACATAGCCCACAGACTCAGTGTGCCACTCAACCACAGCCAATAAGGCAAAACAATGTACCCAGCACACTAGTCATAGGTGACTCTATAGTCAGGCACACTGATGTCCCACTCACCAGGCTAAACAAGGAGAAGGTTACTGTCAGCTGCCTGTCGGGTGCCAGGATCCGCTACATAACCCACGCACTCAGGTCACTCCACAACAAGTACAAATATGACTCCGTCATTGTCCATGTTGGTGTGAATGACCTGAGACGTACCTCCCTAGACTACATCTAAAGAGACATGGAAGAGCTCTCCGATCTTGTAGCCCAGGCAGGTATGACCCTAGCCCTGAGAAGCATTCTGCCATCACCCAGAATGATACCACAGTACAAGGACAAAATGATTGACTTCAACAATTGGCTAAGCTTCTGGTGTCATTCTAAGGGGATCCAGTATCTGCCTGCTTGGGATGACATGGTCGACAGACCACGATGCTGTGCCACAGATGGCCTGCACCTGTCGCCCCTGGGATTCCGGATACTGGCTAAGGCTCTTGCTGCCTCTATAGTGCTATTTTAGGCAAGGTTCAAATAACAAATTCACCACCGTAACAGGAACAGGCAAGCAAAAACTGAGGGTAATGTTACTCAATGCTAGAAGTCTAAATCTCAAAATGCACTCACTCGAGGCACTCATTAAAATGGAGAACATCAATATCTGTGCAGTGACTGAGACCTGGTTCAAGGCTCCAGAGAGCACCCCTGCACTACCAGGCTAGAACTCATACCACACTTTTCGGCCATGTAACCTGGTCCGAAACACCAAAGGCGGAGGTGTGTCCATATTCATTGAGGCTATCCACACCACCAGGCTAGTTGCTCAGCATAATGCATCCGAGGTTATCCAAGTGCAACTAACTCTGGGCAAAACTGCAGTCCAAATTGTATTGCTACAGATCCCCCACATGCCCCAGGATTCCCACTCCTCTTTTCTTGATGTACTGGAAAATATTAGGGTTCAACCACACACCCTAATAATGGGCGACTTCAACTACCCCACCATTAACTGGGAAAACTACTCGTATACCAACTCCTTAGCTCAACGCTTTCTGGAATTCATAAACTCCAATGCCCTGTATCAGCTTATCCACACCCCCACTGGGGCAACAGTATCCTAGACCTAGTCATTACCAACATGAGTGACCGGTGTTCCACACCTGAAGTCAACTCCTTCTTGGTCCGATCTGACCATAAGCTAATCACCCTTGATATCCACATCCCGCCCCCACCCCCCCATTAAGGAAACCACTGTTAATAATTTCTCCAAAGCCAACTTCATGCTTCTTAAGACAGAAGTGGTAAACTTCATGACACCCATGCAGATGGACAATACAGTTACAACTGCTGAATCCTACACAAATGCACTCTATAAGCACTTACATAAGTGCATGGCTCGTGCTATCCCAAACAGAACCAAGACACTATCCTCCAAAAAAAGGAAGCCAATCTGGTGGTCCCCTGCTATAAACAAACTGTAAAACAGAAGGAAGAAACTGTTGCAAAAGAGAGTAAAATCCCATGAGTGGAGGAGCTCCTCCCTGGTCAGCCTCAGTAAGAAGCTGAGATCCCTTATAAGATCCTCCAAAGCTAGCTACGAAAACAAAATCGCCACTATTTCTAAGGACAACCACAAAGCATTCTATAGCTATGTCAAGAATCTCGATGGCAACACACAGATCTGCTCTGAATTACAGCACAACGGCACGGAAATTACAGAACCAACTGATATTGACAACATCCTGGCAGATAGGTTCAGTGCTAACTTTAACCTTTAACCCCCCCCTAAAGGGCCCATATCTATACAGGAAGAATGCAGAGTCCCTGTAATCACAACTATGCAGGTAAAAGCTGCACTCTCTAAAGCCAAAAACACAGCATCCATGGGACTGGACAACATCCCAGACTGCATTTTACACAAACTTCAGAACGAACTGGCTCCCCACGTAAGCGCCATGTTCAATAATAGCCTCGCATCAGGCTTTGTGCCCACTGAATGGCACACAGCAACAGTTATCTCACTCCACAAAGGGGGAGCCACCACTGATCTTAGGAGCTATCGACCTATTAGCCTGAAGAGCCTGGTCTGCAAGGCCATGGAATGCATCATCATGGAACTCATAAACAAAGACATTGGTAACCTCCAAACTCTGGATCCCACCCAGTTCGGGTTTGTGAAAGGCAGATAATGCCTCCTGAACCTGATTGACTTCTTTGCAGTCGCCAAAGCCGTAGATGAGGGTAAGGTGGTTCACACAGCCTATCTTGACCTTGCCAAGGCTTTCGACACCATCCCTCATTCTGGAATTATAGCTAAACTAGGTATAAATCCCTAAATCACAAGATGGGTTGCCAACTGGCTCACTGACAGAACCCACACTGTAAAAGTTGCAGACTCCAAATCAGACGTCAAAGCAGTGACAATTGGAGTACCACAGGGTTCCGTTCTGGGACCTCTCCTGTTTGGTATCTACTTCTCTGAAGTACAGGCTAACACAAAAGGCCTCTGGATAACGAAGTTTGCAGTCAAATGATGTGGACATCCTACAGAAGGGCCTTGCTGAGACAGATGCCTGGTGTCAAAGCCATGGCCTCAAGCTCAATGCCAAAAAGTGCAGTGTCATCCCCTTTGGTAAAAACTCTCTACCCATGAACTACCACATAGGCAGCAGTCTACTTAACACCAAATGTGTGATAAGGGACCTTGGGACCCAGGTGGACAGTAGTCTCTCCTTTGATAGTCACATCGCCACAGTAGTCAGGAAGTCCTTCTACGTGGCACACCTCATCATAAAAGGGTTCTCATCCAGGAAAAAAGAGGTTATTGTTCCCCTCTAATTGACACTCATTAGACCCATTATAGAGTACAACGCCCCTTTTGGAATGTACCTCACAAGACCTCTACAGCAGCTGGAAAGACCACAGAAGTACCTCACAAAGAGGATTACTGGCCTCAAACAAATGCCCTATATGCCCTACCCTAAATGCCCTGACTGCCTCAAAAAACTCCAGCTTTACTCCGTAGCATATCGCCTACTCCGAGGTGATCTCTGCCTAATATATAAAGCTATGTCAAACCCAGAGCTGTTGGACATGCTACACCTAAAGAAATCCCAATCCCTCTGAGCTACATGCTTTAGGGACCTAAACCTTGTCACCACAATAAACAGAACATGCTGGAGGGATATATTCCTGTCACAGAGACTTCCCATACTCTGGAACAGGCTACCCATCTATGTCAAGCAAAGTTCTTCATTAGCACTCTTCAAGAAAAATCTTGAGTGGATGGGAAATAGCAAATACACCCCGGGGTTCACTTCTATGTCTCTGCTTGACAGTGGCACAGGAAGATAGGGTGGTGTAAGCCAGGGAACCTTGTTGGCTAGGCTTACATAGGCCCTTGGGCCGATAGCCTAGTACCTACCTATGAACTGTCTTTCGGCTTTTCCCGGTTAGGGGTCGCCACAGCGGAACTCCGTTCCACTAATGATTGGCAGTAGATTTTTATGTGCTGGCTTGCCGGGCCTAACGGACAACCTTCAATGAAGGAACGCCCATTCACGCATGTTGACAAACAGAAGACGCTCTAACTGAGAATCGAATGTGCAACGTCTAACTGTGAGGCGACAATGCTACCGCAGCACCACCACCACGGTTTATGAACCTATGAACTACCATGCATAATTTATTGAATCATTTCTCCCATGACATGTGAAACACATTCCTGACAACTAAATGCTATGAGGTTAATACAAGCCAGTATTTCTGTGATTAAACAGGAAGATGATTATTTAAATGCAAGAACATCATTAAAATAATAGAATACAGCTTCTTTTTAAGTTATAAACTGTAACTTACAGTTTTTCGAGTCTAAATAAGCTGCAATCTTCTTAAAAATGGTTATACAGCACTGAGACACCATTTTCCTTTGTCGCAGATGCTAAACAGTGTGCGACATGAGTTCAAAGGTCATCTGGCTTAGTCTTTCAGTTCCCATGCTCATACAGTGTCCTCAGGGCTCGGGGAAGCTGTAGAAACGCTCGAGGAATGGTTCTAGTGAAGCTTTTCAACTTTATGGCGCCAATACAAGTCTCAAGGTTAGTGAAGTATGCAGTTTGAAGAAAAAGCCTTTTTAACAGGTGCTCGCATGTTAAAAGCTGGAATTTAGTGCATTTAAAAGAAAAAAAAAAGAAACTGTTTAGGTGTTGCAGTAATGTGTTCCCCAGCATAAAACATCACCCCTATCAATGTAACCTCATTAAACACACTCTATATAAATAATTACATAGTTTTTATCTAACAAGAAGGGTAATAAGCCCACTTAATTGACTGCAATCAGCTGCTGTTAATACAAAGAAAGGAATCTTCCTAGCTGCATCTATATGACACACATCCCCCCATTTCCCTTTCAAATGGAAAAGCTGTCTACTTAATGTTAATACTGTATTTCTCTACTGAGAGCATGTTGCTGTCGTCAGGGGTATAAAACATGCAGCCGATGCCATTGTCTTTCTTGCCGCGCGGTGCCCGAAGCAGAAGCATTTCGCAAGTGCCAGTCGTCCGACTCCTGAAATATTTGAGTTTCAGTTTCAGAACCGAAGTCTTCACTAAAGCTAAGTACCCCGTTGGGGAAAGTTTTTTCTTGCTCCATTCCGATGTCAGAAAAAGTTAATAATTGTATTACTTGTGGGAAGCAAATACCTCATAAGTATTTCCATTTATACTGTATTCCTTGCCTAGGCCCTGATCACAACGTGCCTGGTTGTCGGTTTTGTGCTAGATTTAACCAACACACTATTAAGCATCAGTATATCTTTGCCTCAAAGTATTTTGGAAACAGATTTAACTACCCAAAAATGTCGTCGGATAGCAATCCCACTACCGGAGTATATAAAAAGCACAAAGAAAAGGACAAAGAGAGACAGTCGAGGTCCAAATCCGACGACGAAGCTTCTGCTAAGCCAGTCCCTGGTACTCAGTGAGGTGCTTTCGCAGCCCCTGATACCCGCTACTTTCGAGTCGCAGGCCCCTACCGACACCCATGTGGAGTCCGGCATGCCGTGAGATACTCATTGGACCCACGGATGTATCTCACTCAGATGGGTCCGGAGCTGCTGAGCAGGCATCGGCTTCGGAGGGTGTTTTCAGGCCTCAACATTTGTATATCAAATCGACGACAGCTGCAAAACCAAAGACAAAAGCAAATTCTAAAACTAAAAAACCGACACATGAGCCACGTGCACAGGCCTCTATGCCTAAAAAACAGATGATCAAAATGGCTGAAGACCTTATTACCTTGATCCAGGGGTTCTCATCCCCCTCCAGATAAGAGGCCTAGGCAAGACACTGATTATGAATCTTCAGATCAGGTTTCTATTTCTTCTGATTCCTCTTCTGATCAGGAATTATCTATACCTCCCTATGAGGATTCTGATGCAGAGGAGTCTATACCATCTGCATCACCTCCTGAGGATTATTCATTTGGAGAAACCTTGCATACTTTGAGGGAGCATTTTCATTGGGAGAGTCAAGATTTCTCAGAATCAAAAAAGAGGCTCAGGGATTTCCTTCTTCTCCCTCAGCACAGGCCTTTAGCCATATACCCCCTGTTTTAGACATTGTGGATGATGTGTTTTCGGAGTCAAGTTTGACCCCTGACTCCTTACCTCCGGCTCCCAGCAAGCCTGATGGATATTACAGGGTCCCTGACGCTCATAAATTTTTATTTAGAAACCCTGCTGCTGATCCTGAAACTATTTCACAGGGTCCAAAGGAGTTAAGGCCTCAACAGCAAAAAACCCTACCCCATCTGACAGAGATTCAAGGGCACTGGACAGATGGGGAAAAAAGGTTTATACATCTGCAACCTTGGCAATTAGGGCCTTAAATTTTCAATTTTATATGCTCAAGTACCAACAACATGTTATGGGATTGCTGAAACAGAAAAGGATGTTGATTTCAGAATGTGCAGAAAATAAAAATCCCAGAGGCCATGGTATTTAATGCAGCTGAACAAGTTGGAAAGCATACTTTGCAATGTGGTTTTGATTCCTTATAGGCCTCCTGCAGGCATCAATGATATGTGTTCCATTAAATGTTTGCTTAACATTAAAGCTTTGGAGAGATAGATTTTTTTTATATATATAGTATTTCTACATATACACAATAATAATTTGTTAGTATATTTAAATGATTAAGCATTTTACTTCATTTTTATTTTGTGTATACATATATATAAAAATGTATAATGAATTATTCGATTTTCCTGTATATACAAAAATGAGCTACATTTTAAAAACATGTTTTAGGTAGTTGGTATTGTTGAATAACATTTTTTATGCACCTTGTAGCTTTAAACCAGCTATTTATTGTTGTAAAATTGTTGATTAAATTATGGGCAAGTTAATTAATTAATTTAGGGCTTGGTTTAGGTATTTGTATATAAAATGCCATGTGTTTTATTCTAACTTTGTCTGAAGAAGTGCAAGCAACGTTTTGCATGAAAGCGCTTACTAAGTTTAGTAAAGAAATCTGATTCCTATCTGACTGGCGTGATTTGTAGCCTCCGTTTTTCTTTTTTTCATTGTTTGTAAAAGTTTTATTTGTTTCACATCTGCAACCTTGGCAATTAGGGCCTTAAATTCTCAATTTCATATGCTCAAGTACCAACAACATGTTATGGGATTGCTGAAACAGAAAATTATGTCGATTTCTGAATGTGCAGAAAATAAAGAATTGCAGGAATTATTGCATGCAGCTGAACAAGTTGGAAAGCATACTTTGCAATGTGGTTTTGATTCCTTAGAGGCCTCCTGCAGGGCCGCAGTTACTGGATCTGTGATTAGGAGGCATGCCTGGTTAAAGGAATAAAATTTGCCTGGTCACGTTAAAGCTAAATTGCTAGATGCACCTTTACAGCATGATACTCTGTTAAGGCAGAAGACGTTTTAAAGAAAATGGAAGACAAAGCTAAGTCTATGCAAACTGTAAAAGACTTCTTACAAGTGCAGCCACCAAGATTCAGTATACACTGGCCTACAAAAAATTGGTCCTTTCCTGTGTCAGACAGAGCTTAAAGGGGCAAATCCAGATGCCCTAAGTGTTCCAGATACCAGGCCCAAGATTCATACAGGTCAAAGCAATGGGATGCTTCTACCTCCAAATCTGGAGGAGATAAAGCGCAAACCTACAGAAAAGAGTCCAAATTACTTCCCTCTGCCTACACCAAGCACTTATCTTTTGACAGCACCCTTAGGGGGAAAATTAGCACTTTTTGCTCAAAATTGGCAGTTAATAACCCAGGACAAATGGGTGCTAAACATAGTATCACATGGATACAGATTCCATTTCCATACTCTGCCAGTGGCAAACGGTTGGCCAGATCTGCCAAAAAATCAATGGGCAGAGGCACAGAAACAGGTTACGTCCCTCATGACTATTGGGGCCATTCAGCCAGTACCAGAACAGGAAAAAGGACAAGGTTTTTACTCAAGACTGTTCTTGGTACCCAGAAAGGACAAGGCCTGGTGGCTAATACTGGAGTTATCGATTTTGAACACATACCTGGACATTCCAAAATTCAAAATGCTGACTGTGCCGCAACTTCTGCCCATGCTGGGCAAGTATGCTTGGCTGGTGACATTAGACCTAAAAGAGGCATACCTGCATGTCCCAATAAGACAATTGTGCAGAAGATACCTCAGATTCAAGGCTGGCTTAATGCATTACCAATTCTCTGCACTGCCCTTTTGTTTATGTACTGCGCCCAGGGTCTTTACAAAGTTCCTGGCACCAGTAATTGCATTTTGCAGATAAAGAAGTGTACAAATATATCCTTACTTGGATGACTGTCTCATACAAGCAGAGAACAAGGACATTCTTCTTCAACACCTGGCGTTTGTGAAAAGGCTTCTAACATGCCTAGGGTACACAAACGAAAATAAATCACAACTGGTACGCTCTCAAAAGATAACATTCATGGGTGCAAACTTGAATACAACTGCCCAGATGGCTTACCTCACGCCAGACAAGCAAAGGCAACTGACTACTTACTTACATTACTGACTGATGGCAACAAAAACCCAGTTAACTGCAAGACAAATTCTGCAGGTTTTGGGCTTCATGGCATCCTGCATCCTATTGATTCCATATGCAAGACTGCATATGAGGAAACTTCAATGGTACCTAAAAAGTTTATGGATTCAACATTGTCACAGTCAGCAAACAATGATTCCTCTCATTCCCTGCCTACAACAGGAGTTTCTATGGTGGGCAAAGGCATGTCACCAAAACATGGGACGGGCCTTCACTCTTCCCCCTACCAGCCAAACCTTGACAACAGATGCATCAGATTATGCCTGGGGGGCTCACATGGTGGGAAGATGCATTCAGGGCATATGGACCCCAAAACATCTACATATCAACTGGAAAGAGATGCTAGCTGTTCAAAATGCCCTAACAGCCTTCAAAGTTTTACTTCATCCAGGACAACTACTGATAAAGACGGACAACACCACAGTCATGTGGTATATAAACAAGCAGGAGGGCACACACTCATACCCCCTTTGCAGATTAGCCATGGTACTGTGGGACACAACTTTGACTTACCAAATACATCTTCAAGCTCAATTCTTGCCAGGAAAGCAAAACACTCTGGCAGACTATTTAAGCAGAAACCTTATGGATCCTCACGAGTGGAAACTAGATCCACAAGTCTTCAGCATGATAACAAAGAAATGGGGGAGCCCAGACATAGATCTATTTGCTTCTCCTCAAAATTATCAATTGAAAAGATTCTGCACAAGGACTTATCACAGACAAGTGTGGAAAGTGGACGCCCTATCCTTCATTTGGAAAAACCTGTCAGTTTACGCCTTTCCTCCTCTGCCTCTTCTTCCCAAGGTCCTCCTAAAAGTCAGACAAGAGAAACCAAAGATGATACTAATTGCTCTGGACTGGCCCCGCCAATACTGGTTTAAGGAACTTGTCTCAATACCCAGCTTGGACCTTACCTCAAAGACCTCAACTACTGTCCCAGCAAAACAATCAAATCTTGCACAATCAACTCCAGACACTGAACCTGGCAGCATGGCTGATCATGTAGTTATACAAACACCTCTCAGTAAAGCTGTGATGGATGTCATTTTGGAAGCCAGAAGGCCTAGTACTAGAAAATCTTATGCTGATAAATGGAAGATATTCTGTGCTTGTTATCGAGCACAAGGAACTGATACAGCAGAACCAAATATTCCTCAGATATTACAATACTTGACTGAGATGCTGGACAAAGGCCTATCTTTCTCATCAATTAAAATCCATGCCTCTGCCGTTTCGGCTCGTTACAATACAGAGCCACCAATCTTTTCTCATCCTTTACTAAAGCAGTATCTTAGAGGAGCTAAAAATGTAAGGCCTCCTGGAAGATCACCAATACCTGCATGGGACCTCAATTATGTGTTGGAAAAGCTCACCCTGCCTCCATTTGAACCAGCTGCTACCGCTGATAAAGTTCTTATCATGGAAAACAGCTCTGCTACTAGCAATTACTTCAGCAAGAAGAGTTTCAGAGCTACAGGCCCTCATGGCTGTGGAGCCTTTTATCATATTTCATCCAGACAGGATGTCTCTGAGGACAAATCCTACATTTATGCCTAAGGTGGTTTCCAGTGTGGCTCTTAACCAAACTATTCATCTGCCAACCTTTTGTCCAAATCCACAGAATAAGGGGGAGAGAATTCTGCATTCCTTGGATGTACACAGACAGCTAAGATTCTACTTGAGCAGGACTAAAGCTCTAAGAAAGGCTGAGCAATTACTAGTGACATATGCTGCAGGATCAGAAGGAAAGGCTATTTCAAAGCAGACTATTTCAAACTGGATAAGCCACTGCAATCGTTTCTGATACTTACACCATGGTAAACCTGTTCCCAAGGGCATTAGGTCTCATTCCACCAGAGCTGCAACTACTTCAGCAGCCTTTCTCAGAGGAGTACCAACCAAAGACATTCTAGAGGCTGCTACTTGGAGTTCTGTTCACACCTTTACAAAGCATTATCATTTGCCTCTCTACTCTAAGTCCAGGGCAGGTTTTGCCACTGTAGTTCTGCAGGGCCTTATGGCCACACCTAATGCTGTTTAGCTCCAGCCTCCCAACCATAGCTTTGGGATTCTACCCAAATGTAATGACTGCAACAGTGAAACACGAAGAACATAGTACAGTTGTGTATACTTACCATAAATGTGGATGTTTGAGTGTATTCACTGTTGCAGTCCAGGTTACCCTCCCACCATCCCCCTTTCATTCTGGAGTTTATCTTTCCTTCTCTATCTTCTACAACCTATGTGCTGTATTTGCTTGTAGATGAAGGTAAAGTTTATATTGATGCATGTATATATATGTAATATATATATATATATATATATATATATATATATATATATATATATATCTTTTTGCTTCCTTTTTGGGGGCACCTGACATCTGGGGCAAGAAAAACTAAAGAAAATGGCATCGGTTGCATGTTTTATACCCCTGACGACCTGACGTCTTAGAAGAGGAGACAGCAACCGACACAGGACCCAAGACTTTGGAATTCAGGCCGACTGAGGGCAACCTGCCAGCAGATTACCCCCAAATGTATTGACTGCAACAGTGAATAGACTCTAACATCTACATTTATTGTAAGTATACGCAACTGTACTTTCCTTATGTTTTAAAAGAAAAAAGTCCATTGCAGGCAATAAAGGGAAAGATGAGTTAACTTACTTCCCTTTAAGTTTCTTAGTAGTTTTATCACTTGTTATTGATTTTCCATTAGTAGTTTGCCTTTTTAAACTTGATAAAGAGAGGTCCATGTCTTCTAGTTTATCTAATAGATTGTTTCTCCTGACAAAATCAGTAGCTTCTTCTAAATTGTTAAAGATTTTCTGCCCATCTGGTAAGGTAATCCTTATTATAGCTGGAAAAAGGATCTGAGCTTTTATGTTAGCTTTTTTAAGGTCTTTGATTAGAGGAATGCATGCTTTCCTTTCAGTTATAGTGGTAGATGTATAATCATTGTCAAATCCAATGTTCCTTCCATTGTCTTGGATGGGATTCCCTGCTCAAACAGCTCTCAGAACTAAATCTTTATCCTGAGTAGATAAAAATTTGACAATAATAGATCTCACTGAGGATGAATTTTTTGAGAAAGATGGGTTAGATTGAGACCTGTGAGCTCTCTCTATTCCGAATGACAGGGGCTCAGGAAGGTTGTTCAAAAAAGAATCCTGTTGTTACCTTCAGACTTTTCAGAGACCCCATAAATTCTAATGTTATTTCTTCTTGATCTTGATTCCAGGTCCTCTATATTTGTTGTTAAGGAATTATTTTGCTTCAGAAGAAATTTAATTTGAGTATCATTCTCCATTTGTCTTCCATCTAATTCGTTGACAGATTCCTCTATGCTGGCAATTTGGTCTGAATGTTTTGTGATTATTTCTTTCAAATCTTCAGTTTGTTTCCTGCTTTCTTTCTTCATGTTTTCCATTATATGCTCCAAGTTGTTCTTTTTCTGTTGAGAGGTCTTGAATACTACTAGTTATAGTTTGGAGTTCTTTTTTCATGAGAGAATCTTGTACTGAAGATTTTGAGTGGCTCATGGCATCACCAATCTGTATAGAGCTTCAGAAGTTTTGACAGTAAAATGTGTGGAAAATTCAATAAAAGTTTGAATTTTTTTCCAGAAGATAATCCACAATAGTATAAGGAATAGCTATGATGTAAAATCTTTGAAATTTTTAAAATAAAATTATAAAAATCCCGTCAGAAACATTACTTCACAGGCAGAGCAACAAGAACATGCTGTTCTCGCTCTGGCATCTTGGGCACGCCCCTTATTTATTTTTCTATTTCATTGTTTCATAGAATACTGTGGTTTCTCTGTCTGCGCAGTTAGTGGGGGCTATTTTGTTTCACTTCCTTGATATTCAGTGTTAAACCCTTAGCATAGAGGGCTTCTCTGTATTTATAAGTGTTAGTCACATGTCTTTGAATTTATTACTGCTCAGTACCCGAGTTGTTTGGCTTCTGCTACATACCTATAATCAACTGCATTACTAGCTGAGTTAAGTATTAACTTGCAGTGTTAAAAATTGTACTGCATTTTATTTTCTGTGTATTTAATTGTTTCATTGAATATTCTGGGCTGTGTCTCTGTAGTCATTTATTTTTCAATTTAATTTTTTCATAGAATACTGTGGTTTCTCTCTGTCTCTGCAGTTAGTTTCCCACCCGCCCTTCCTGTTCTTGTTCTGGTATTAATCTTGGTGGCTTTGGAATTGCCCACCCCTCCTGTAAATTTGTGTTTGTACACTCCTCCTGGGTCTATCTCATTTGCTCACTCAACAGAGTACAGTGAGATCATATTTTGACTTCAGACACTCCTACCAGTCCCATCTGTTCAGCTCTATCCCAGCTCTATTCCAGTCTAGTGTCATTAGCTCATTCTACCTAATACAGAGAGAACATTTGTGAAGAGCAAGCCACTTAGGTCCTTAATTTTGAATTATCTTCTGTTTCTCCTTTCTCCCTTTCCAAAAAAAAAAATTCCAGTAACTAGGCTAGTCCAGATACAGATTTGCTGTACCCAGGACTGTTCGTAAGCGTCTGAGCCCCCAAAGCCTTTGTGTTGGAGCGAAGCCTTCTAGCTTATCTACCACAAGAGTGGTTTCTGGCCCAGAAATTGTACTTTATTGGCCGTTTGGGCAGTTTTCCATCTCTTTCAACTTTCTGGTCTAAAAGCCCGCGTTTGCACTTTTTTCCCACCTGTCCTGTAACTAGTCTAGTCCAGATACAGATTTGATGTATCCAGGACTGTTTGTAAGCTTCTAAGCCCCCCAAGCCTTTCTGTGTTGGAGGGAAGCATTCTAGCTTGTCAGTGGGAGTGGTAAGCACTAAGTAGCCTATCTACCCCAAGATCCAGGTACAGAGTCTTAGTTTTAGCACTTGAATTTGCTTATTTGTGCTTAGCACTGGTTCAGAACTTAGCACTAAATAAGCTACAAATTACTACAGCACTCAACTTTCCTCTTTACCTAGAGGAAAACAGTTTTTGTACTTACTTTCCTCACTTGCTTAGAGAAAAACAGCTCTTATAGTCTTTCCTCACTTGTCTAGAGGAAAGTTTTTTTTTTATTCAGGCATGCCCAAGGGTCAGCTCCCAGTGTTCTCTCCTGTCTATCTGATGAATCTGGGCATCTTGAGGCAATATAGCAAGTGCCTCATGTACACAGACAACCCTCTCCTCCTACCACCCAACACTACAACCTGTGAGAGTTGCACTTATCTAGCCAAACTGGAGGTAAAGCTCTCTCCAAACAAGACTGAACTTGACAGTCAAGATGAGAAGGTAAACACTTGCACCACACTACACTCATCACATATTCCCACTAAACCTACACCACCAAAATCCACACATAGAAGCACAAAAATGTTCGCAGAGGCTCTCAATAATAATCTGCTCAGGCAACAGAGACCTCCAAAGCAGAAACGCAAGCAATCTCCACCCCCCCAACACAACTCAAATGACACATAGCCCACAGACTCAGTGTGCCAATAAACCACAGCCCATAAGGCAAACCAATGTACCCAACACACTAGTCATAGCTATAGTCAGGCACACTGATGTCCCACTCACCAGGCTAAAAAGGAGAAAGTTATTGTCAACTGCCTGTCAGTTGCCAGGATCCGCCAAATAACCCACACACTCAATCACTCCACAACAAGTACAAATATGACTCTGTCATTGTCCATGTTGGTGTGAACGACCTGAAATGTACCTCCCTGGACTACATGAAAAGAAAAATGGAAGAGCTCTCCGATCTAGTAGCCCAGGCAGGTATGACCCTAGCCCTGAGTAGCATCCTGCCATCGCCCACAAAGATACCGCAGTACAAGGACAAAATGATTGACTTTAACAATTGGCTAAGCTTCTGGTATCATTCTAAGGGGATCCAGTATCTGTCTGCCTGGGATGACATGGTCGAAAGACCACGATGCTTTTCCAGAGATGGCCTGCACCTGTCGCTCCTGGGATTCCGGATGCTGGCTAAGGCTCTTGCTGCTCCTATAGTGCCTTTTTTAGACCAGGTTTAAATGACAAATTCACCACCATAACAGGAACAGGCAAGCAAAAACTGAGGTAATGCTACTGAATGCTAGAAGTCTAAATCTCAAAATGCACTCACTCGAGGCACTCCTTAAAATTGAGAACATCGATGTCTGTGCAGTGACTGAAACCTGTTTCAGGGCTCTAGAGAGCACCCCTGCATTACCTGGCTATAAGTCGTACCACACTTTTCGGCCATCTAACCTGGACCAGAACGCCAGAGGCGGAGGTGTGTCCATATTCATTAAGGAAATCCACACCTCCAGGCTAGTTGCGCAGCATAATGCATCCGAGGTTATCCAAGTACAACTAACTCTGGGCAAAACTGCAATCCAAATTGTAGCTTGCTACAGATTCCCCACCATGCCCCAAGATTCCCACTCCTCTTTTCTTGATATACTGGAAAATATTAGGGTTCAACCAAATACCCTAATAATGGCCGATTTCAACTACCCCACCATTAACTGGGAAAACTACTCGTGTATCAACTCCTTCGCTCAACGCTTTCTGGAATTCATAAATTCCAATGCCCTGGATCAACTTATCCACACCCCCACCAGGAGCAACAATATCCTAGACCTAGTCATTACCAACATGAGTGACCGGTGTTCCACACCTGAAGTCAACTCCTTGTTGGTCAGATCCGACCATAAGCTAATCACCCTAGATATCTGCATCCCACCCCCACCCACCATTAAGGAAACCATGGTAAAAATTTCTCCAAAGCCAACTTCATGCTTCTTAAGACAGAAGTGGTGAACTTCATGATACTCATGCAGATGGACAATACATTTATGACTGCTGAATCCTACACAAATGCACTCTATAAGCACTTACACGAGTGCATGGATTGTGCTATCCAAAACAGAACCAAGACACTATCCTCCAAAAAAAGGAAGACAATCTGGGGGTCCCCTGCCATAAACAAACTCTACAACAGAAGGAAGAAACTGTTACAAAAGAGGGTAGAATCCTATGAGTGGAGGAGCTCCCCTGGTCAACCTCAGTAAGAAGCTGAGATCCCTTATATAAGATCTTGCAAAGCTAGCTATGAAAACAAAATCGCCACTGATTCTAAGGGCAACCACAGAGCATTCTATAGCTATGTCAAGAATCTCAGTGGCAACACCCAGATCTGCTCTGAGTTACAGCACAACAGCACGAAAATTACAGAACAAACTAATATTGCCAACATCCTGGCAGATAGGTTCAGTGCTAACGTTACCCCCCTCTCACCCCCTAAAGGGCCCATATCTATACAGGAATAATGCAGAGTCCCTGTAATCATATATATGCAGGTAAAAGCTGCACTCTCTAAAACCCAAAACACAGCATCCATGGGACCGGACAACATCCCAGGCTGAGTTTTACATGAACTTCAGAACTGGCTCCCCACCTAAGCACCATGTTCAATCATAGTCTCACGTCAGGCTTTGTGCCCACTGAATGGCGCACAGCAATAGTTATCCCACTGCAGAAAGGGGGAGCCACCACTGATCCTGTGAAGTATTACCCTATTAGCCTGAAGAGCCTGGTCTGGAAGGCCATGGAACGTATCATCAAGGAACTCATAAACAAAGACATTGGTAACCTCCAAACTCTGGACCCCACCAAGTTCAGATTTGTGAAAGGCAGATCATGCCTTCTGAACCTGATAGACTTCTTTGAGGCAGTCACCAAAGCCGTAGACCAGGGTAAGGTGGTTCACACAGCCTGTCTTGACCTCACCAAGACTTTCAACACCATCCCCCATTCTGGAATTATAGCTAAACTCACTAAACTAGGTATAAATCCCTACGTCACTAGATGGGTTGCCAACTGGCTTACTGACAGAACCCACACTGTAAAAGTTGCAGACTTTAAATCGGACTTCAAACCAGTGACAAGTGGAGTACCACAGGGCTCAGTCCTGGGACCTGTCCTGTTTGGTATCTACTTCTCTGAAGTACAGGCTAACACAGAAGGCCTCTGGCTTCGCAGATGACTGCAAACTAGGAGCTATAGTAGAGTCCCCAAATGATGTGGACATCCTACAGAAGGGCCTCACTGAGACAGATGTCTGGTGTCAAAGGCATGGCCTCAAGCTCAGTGCCAAAAAGTGCAGTGTCATCCTCTTTGGTAAAAACTCTGTACCCATGAACTACCACATAAACGGCAGTCTACTTAATGCTGAATGTGTGATAAGAGACCTTGGGACCCAGGTGGACAGTAGTCTCTCCTTTGATAATTACATTGCCACAGTAGTCAGGAAATCCTTCTATGTGGCACACCTCATCACAAAAGGGTACTCATCCAGGAAAAAAAGAGGTCATTGTTCCCCTTTCCTTGGCACTCATTAGACCCATTATAGCATACAATGCCCCCTTTAGAATGTACCTCACAAGACATCTGCAGCAGCTGGAAAGGCCACAAAAGTACCTCACAAAGAGGATTACTGGCCTCAAACAGATGCCCTACACTGACAGTCTCAAAAAACTCCACCTTTATTCTGCAGCATATTGCCTACTCCGAGCAGATCTCTGCCTAACATATAAAGCTATGTTAAACCCAGAGCTGCTGGACATGCTACACCTAAAGAAATCCCAATCCCTCCGAGCTACACACCCCTAAGGACCTAAACCTTGTCACCACAATAAACAGGACATGCTGGAGGGATAGATTCCTGTCCCAGAGACTTCCTATACTCTGGAACAAGCTACCCATCTATGTCAAGCAAAGTTCCTCATTAGCACTCTTCAAGAAAAATCTTGATGAGTGGATGGGAAATAGGAAATACACCCCGGGGATCACGTCTATGTCTCTGCTCTGCACAGGAAATTAACTTTCTTGGGTGGCGTAAGCCAGGGATCCTTGTTGGCTAGGCTTACTTAGGCCCTTGGGCCGATAGCCTAGTACCTACCTATGAACCTATAAAGGTGATTGGAATGCAGTGTGCATCATTCAGTACTTTTTTCACGTGCCTTATTACTGCATTACTTTTTGCTGATGTCAGTAATAGCTAGCTTAAAAGGAATACTATAATTCAGCTACTAGCTTTGACTTTCTGCTTTTCAGCTGCATAGATTTCCATGCATTCTGTATGAACTGCCATATAGATCTTGTAAAAACAGAAGAATTGCTTAAAAGTAGAATTGTATAGGTTCTGTGGTAAAGTCTGACAGTGTCCCATCTGACCCAGGTTTGTTTAGTGGGCCATGTGTTGTAGGAGCCAAGGAGTCATGACAATGAGAATCTGATTTTAACCCATCATAGCAACAGCGTAGAAATTATTTCACATTGCACTGCTCATGGGCCACCTGGTAGATGGTCACTAACTGTCTTGCCTGTGGAAAGCAAATACCACACCAGGACTTCCATTCTTACTGTATCACTTGCTTAGGCCCAGATTACAACGTACCCCAGTGTCGGTTCTGTTCCCTCTTTAATGCTAGAACTGTTAGTCATAAAGCTTTGTTTGTAACAAGATATTTTTGTCTTCCGTCAATATGGCGTTCGTCAGTCAGCAAACCACAGATCTTCTGAAAAAAACATTAAGGTAAGGATTAAGAGACTGCATAAGGCCAAGCCTTTGATGACACCACTGCTAAAAGGGTCATCAGTTCTTCGGAATTCAGTGAGGTGCTTTTGCAGCCCCTGATGCCTGACTCGATTACTTCGCAGGCCTCTACTGAGACCCTTTCAGAATCCTGTATGCCGCAGAAAACTGCATTGTCTAACGAACTGTTGGCCGTCTCTGCCTCAGTTGGGTCCCGAGCCTCTATGCAGGCAGCGGCGTCCAAGGATACCACGTGCACTTCGGAATTCACTTCAAGGCCTTCGCCCACTTTTCCAACTAACACACCGATAGCACCGAGGGATACTCTTCAGGCCAGACTAAGAGCTACTCCAAAGAAAACAGCAAAAAATCTCCATTCCACTACTCCTCCCCCAACTCAAATTGGAATGCTTAAAATGGTGGAGGATCTCCTCACTTTCATCTGGGATAATCAGGCCACACCAACTAAAAGGAGAAGGGAACCTTCTCCAGACATCCAATGGGATTTAGACTCAGAGGGATCTGTCTCCTCTGTTTTTGAAGAGGAAAATCATCTTACTGCCTATGAAGACTCAGGTGCAGAAGAATCTATTCCTTCTGCATCACTTCCGGAGTTTCCTTTGGGGGAAACCCTCCACACTCTCAGGGAACACTTCCAATGGAAGTCAATGGATTTCCCTCAATCCAAGAAAAGACTAAGAGAATTTCTGGACCTACCCCAGCACAGGCCTCTGGCCATCCCACCTATCTTGGAGGTGGTAGATGATATTTGCCAAGATTCCAGCCTTACCCCTGACACCCTTCCACCTGCCCCCAGAAAACCTGACAGATACTGCAGGGTACCTGACTCACATAAATTCCTTTACAGAAATCCTATAGAAGTTCCAGAGGTGATTACTCAGGGACCTAAGAGAGTTAAGGCTACCTCTGCAAAGAATCCTACTCCCTCAGACAAAGAATCCAGGGCCCTGGACAGATGGGGTAAAAAGGTATATACCTCTGCAACTTTAACTATAAGGGCTCTTGACTGTCAGTTCCATATATTAAAATATCTACAGCACACTTTGGAACTTTTGAAACAGAAAATTTCTGCTTTTCCAGGTTTTGCCAACAATACAGAGGTAACAGAATTACTGCACTCTTCATCTCAGGTGGCAAAGCACTCCTTGCACTGTGGAGTTGACGCTCTAGAAGCTTCGAGCAGGGCAGCAGTGACAGGATCTGTTATCAGAAGACATGCATGGCTGAAGGAACAACCTCTCCCTGGTAATGTCAAAGCTAAAGTCATGGATGCACCTCTTGACGAAGACCGCTTTTTCGGACAGAAAACTGAAGAGGTACTTAAAAGATGGAAGACAAAGAAAAATCAAGACAGACTGTTAAAGGTTTTCTTCAAGTACAACCTCCAAGGTTCAGCAGAAACTTTCCCTCTAAACACTGGTCCTTTCCTGCACCAAACAGGTAGGCACAAGGCAAAACCTGTAGGGACAGACTCACCGGGACTAAAACTCAGGGCCAGCAAAGAACAAGACAGTGGCTCCCCTCAAACACTAGAGTAGGGAATTCAAAAGCAACCCTTTATGGAAAAATTCTGTCAATGACTACCTTTCCCATCTTGGCCTGCCTCCACCACACACAAAGCTAGGAGGAAGGCTATCTCTATGCAGAGAAAATTGGAACTCTATAACAAAAGATCAGTGGGTCTTAAAAATCATTGCTCAGGGGTACATATTTAATTTCCATGAACTACCACCTCCAAGACGGTACCCAGACCTACCTCCAAACCAGTGGGAAGAAGCACTAAAACAAGAGCAAAAACCTAATATCCATAGGGGCAGTAGAACCTGTACCTCCAGAACAAGTTGCAAAAGGATTCTATTCAAGACTGTTCCTTTTTCCCAGGAAAGAGGGGACTTAGCGTCCTATCCTGGACCTATCCTTTCTCAATTCCTTCTGGTAATCCAAAAATTCAAAATGCTTACCTTACAATAGCTTCTACTATTGCTGCCAAACAAAGCTTGGATGGTCACCTTTGACCTAAAGGATACTTACCTGCACATCCCAATAAAGGAATCTTGCAGAAAATTCTTGCATTTCAGAGCAGGATCACCACATTTTCAGTGCTCTGTTTTGCCCTTTGGTTCATCTACTGCTCCCAGGGTATTCACCAAATGTCTAGCTCCTGCCATTCCCTTTTGCAGGCAAAACAATGTGCAGATTTACCCTTACCTGGATGACTGTCTTATCCAGGCAGACTGCAAGGAACTGCTCCTGCAGCACCTCTCATTTGTAAAAACCCTACTCGGGGTTCACGATCAACGAAAGGAAATCAAAACATACACTACCAGGAAACTCATGTTTCTGGGAGCCTTACTGGACACAGAGCAGCAAGTGGCCTTTCTGTCCCCAGACAAACAAACTTTCCTACCAAAATGCTTCACTACTCTGGCCTCCCAAACTCAGCTTTCTGACAGGAAGTTCTACAAACCTCTAGGTTACATGGCCTCATGCATCCTCCTGGTACCTCTGGCCAGACTACACATGAGGAAAATTCAGTGGTACCTAAAGAACCTATGGTGTCAACACTCACAACCTCTGGACACCTCCCTGCCTGTGATCCCTTACATAAGATCTGAGTTCCTCTGGTGGGTCCAGGCCTGTGTTCTGAACAAGGGACTTCCCATTCACTCTCCGTTCATCAGACCATACCATAACTACAGATGCTTCGGACATAGCTTGGGTCCCCCACCTAGAAGGCAAATGCGCCCAAGGTCTCTGGGATGCACAAATACTACCCTTGCACATCAACCAAAAGGAAATGATAGCAGTACAAAATGCTCTGGCATCCTTCAAACCCTTCCTCAAACCAGGGGTTCTTCTCAACAGTCATGTGGTACATCAGCAAACAGGGAGGAACTTAATCTTACCGCCTGTGCAGACTAGCCATGAACCTGTGGCTAGCAGCCTCCTCCATTAGACTACATCTTATAGCCCAATACCTACCAGGCATCAACAACACCCTAGCAGACCACCTAAGTAGAAACCTGCTGGACCCACACGAATGCCATATCCACAGAGTCATTTTTCTGCAAATTACCCACACATGGGGGACCCCCCCCCAGGTGGACCACTTTGCCTCTCATTTAAATCACCAAGTACAGAAATTCTGCACAAGGGAGTACCATCACCTGGCCTGGAAGGTTGATGACCTGACCTTCCCTTGGAATACCCTCTGTGTATGCATTCCCACCTCTACCTCTCATTCCAAAAGTACTAATCAAGATAAGGGAGGAAAAACAAAGAGGAATAGTCATTGCCTCAGATTGGCCCAGACAGCATTGTTACCCACTGCTGCACAGCCTATCTCACCAGCTGGCAGCTACCTCTGATACCTCACCTGCTATCCCGGGGGTGGGGGGGGGACAATGCTCCACCCAGACCTTCAGACACTGAAGCTCTCAGCATGGCTTATTCTACCAAAACCAACAAGGAATCTATGCTAAGCAAGCAAGTCCTTGACATCATCACAGAAGCCAGAAGGCCCAGCACCAGAAAATCTTACTGTGGAAAATGGAAAAGATTCTGCTCCTGGAGAAAGTCCAAGGGGGCAGACTTACAACTGCCCTCCATTCCTCTTATTCTAGATTATTTTGCTGAGCTTCATAATAAGAGTCTCTCCTTCTCCTCCATAAAGATCCATAGCTCTGCCATCTTGGCACACTTTGATACAAAACAGCCATTGTTCTCCCACCCTCTTATCAAACAATTCCTTAGAGGAGTCTTTAATATCAGGCCTCCCAGAAGACAGCCCACCCCAGCCTGGGACCTAAACTGTGTTTTAGAAAAGCTTACACTGCCTCCCTTCAAACCTGCAGCATCCTCAGAATTAAAGTGCCTCTCTTGGAAGACTGCCTTTCTCCTGGCTATTACTTCAGCCAGGAGAGTGGCAGAGCTTCAAGCCTTAATGACCATTGAGCCATTTATCATCCTCCATACATACAAGGTCTCCCTGAGAACCAATCCCTCCTTCATGCGAAAGGTGGTTTCGGATGTTAACCTCAACCAGGCCATCCACCTGTCCACCGTCTTCCCTAACTCTCATGACAAGGGGGAAAGGATACTGCAGTCTTTGGATGTGCACAGGCAACTCGGATTTTATCTGGATCGTACAAAGACATTCAGGAAAACTGACCAGCTCTCGGTCAGCTTTAAAACAGGGGCACAGGGGAAACATATATCCAAACAGACCATTTCAAAAATCAATAGCACACTACATCCAATTTTGCTACTCCTTGCATGAAAAACCACTCCCTAGGAATGTCAGAACCCAATCTGCTAGGGCAACCTCTACTTCTACAGCATTCCTTAGAGGGGTACCCACCAAGGACATCCTGGAAGCTGACACATGGACGTCAGTCTACACCTTCACCAAACATTACCATCTGAACCTATCCTTAAAAGCTAGGGATGGGTTTGCCTCTGCAACTTTGCAGGGCATGCTCACCCCAATCTTAAGTTTCTATTAACCTTCCACCCTTCTCCTCAACTTTGGGAATCTTCCCAATGGTTAGGACTGCAGCAGTGAAACACGAAGAACAGTACAGTTGTGTACCCTCACTATAAATGTGGATGTTCGAGTGTGTTTACTGCTGCAGTCCTGCTTTCCCTCCCTCCTTCCCTTGATATCTACTTTCCTTAGAGAGCCCCATATTTCTATGGGGGGGTCTTGTCTCTGGCCCCAGGACTACTAATTATTAAAATTGGAATTCTTTGGTTGGTTAAGGCAAGAAAAACTGAGGTAATGGTGTCACCTGCTCTCCTTTATAGCTCGGACGACCTGACGTCAGCCAGCAAGCAACATCAGCCGACGCACAAAACCTTGACTCTGGTATTCGGAACAACTGAGAGCTACCACAACATAGATAACCCAATGGTTAGGACTGCAGCAGTGAACACACTTGAACATCTACATTTATGGTGAGTGTACACAACTGTACTTTCTTTGTGTTTCACTTGCAGTCATCACCTGAGGGTTATCCCTGCTGTGGGCTATCCCTGCTGTGGTAGTCCTCTGCCAGCCCGAATACCAGAGTCAGTTTTTTTGCGTCGGCTGTCATCGCCTGTAGTCTGATGTCAGGTCATCGGTGCTATAAAGCAAGACAGACAACTTCATTACATCAGTCTTTCTTGCCATAGAGCCCATAGCAGAAGCAATTTGCACGAGTGCCAGTCAGTTGCTACCAGAAGTTGAATTTCAGCTGAAAACATGTAAAGCTAAGTATCCCATTGGGGATCCTTTTTTCCTGCACTAACTGGTGTCCGAAAAAGTTAACAATTGTCTCGCCTGTGGAAAGCAGATTGCACACCGAGACTTCATTCTTACTGCGTCACTTGTTTAGGCCCAGACCACGACTTCCCCTGTTGTCGGTTCTGTGCCCTCTTTAATGCGAGAACCATTTGCCGTAGTGCTCATTTTGTAGACAGTTATTTTCGTGTTCCGTCTTCGTATTCTGATATGGCATCCCTCAGCCAACAATCTGTGGACATTCCGAAAAAATGTAGAGCTAAAGGTAGACAAGACCACACAAGGCTAAGCCTTCCGAAGATGCTTCCTCTAAGCAGGTCATCAGTTCTCCGGAATTCAGTGATGTGTTTTCGCAGCCCCTGATGCCCAATTTGATATCTATGCAGGCCTCTACAGAGACCCTTTTGGAGTCCAGTGTGCCGCAGAAATCTTCTTAGTCTTCGAGCCTTTGGCCGTCTTTGCCTCGGTTGTGTCCAGAGCCACGATGAAGGCACCGGCTTCCGAGGTGGCCTTTTGCACTACTAATTCTATACAAAAACTGATGTCTTTGCATCCGACTAGTTTCTCTCAGACCGACGGATTCTGTTAGGCCTAGAAGCCAGGCCACTCCTAGGAAATCTGCTTCTAGCCACTATCTTGCTACTACTACACCACCCCAAGCACAAATGCTTAAATTGGTGGAGGCCCTCATCTCCTTTTTCCGGGGTAGGCAGGCCACATCTTCTAAAAGGAAAAGGCACCCTTCTCCAGAAATTATGACAGAACAGGATTCTGAGAAATCTGATTATTCATTTTTTGAGGAGGAACAGCATCCCTTAACTGCTTATGAGGATTCAGATGCAGAGGAGTCCATCCCTTCTGCACCCTTTCCAGGGGACCTTTCCTTTGGGGAAACCCTTCACTCCCTCACGGAATATTTCCAATGGGAATCTCAGGACTTCCCACAGTCTTAAGAAAAGACTTAGAGAGTTTCTGGACTTGCCCCAGCCCTGACCCTGGCCATACCCCCTATTTAGAAGTGGTGGATGATGTTTTCCATGAATCCAGCTTAGCCCCTGATGCCCTCCCTCCTGCTCTCGGTAAACCTGACAGGTACTACAGAGTATCGGATTCTCACAAATACCTGTAAAGAAATCCTGCTGCAGACCCAGAGGTCATTACACAGGGCCCTAAAGGAGCTAAGACTAGTTCTGCCAAGAATCCTCTTCCTTCTGACTAAGACTCCAGAGCTCTGGACAGATGGGGTAAAAAGTATACACCTCTGCAACCTTAGCTATCAGAGCACTCAGTTGTCAGTTCCATATGTTAAAATGTCAACAACAAACTTTGGAATGATTAAAACAGAAGATTGCTACCTTTCTTGACTGTGCCAGTTCAAAAGAGTTAGCAGATTTACTGCACTCAGCTTGTCAGTTGGCCAAACACTCATTACAGCATGGATATGACGCCCTAGAAGCCTCTAGCAGGGCAGCAGTGACAGGATCTGTTATTAGGAGACATGCATGGCTGAAGGAACAACCTCTCCCTGATCATGTCAAATCTAAACTTTATTGATGCACCCCTAGATATAAGGAGTGCTTGTTTGGGGAAAAGGCAGAAAAGGTGCTTAAAAAGATGGAAGACAAAGCTAAATCTATGCAAACAGTAAAATATTTTCTTTAAGTTCAACCTCCCAGATTCAGCAGGAACTTTCCCTCTAAGCACTGGGCCTTTCCTGCACCTAGCAGACATGGCCAAGGTAAGCCCCGCAAGGACAGACCCTCCAGGCCCCTATCCCAGGACCAGCAAAGAAGCAAACAATGGACCACTTCTGTTTCTAAGGCAGGGACTTCTAAGCCAACCTTTTATGGCAAACACAATTACTCCCTCTCCCCCTCTGCCCTCCTTTCACTCACCAAAAACTAGGAGGAAGGCTCTCCCTCTTCAAAGACAATTGGCTTTCTGTAACAAAGGACCAGTGGGGTTTAAAGATCATTTCTCAGGGATATAAATTCTCTTTCAGTGAACTCCCAGTTCCAATAGGGTACCCAGACTTGCTTCTAAATCAGTGGGCAGAGGCATTGAAACAGGTCCAAACTCTCATATCACAGGGGGCAGTAGAACCTGTTCCCTTAGATCAAACAGGCAAAGGCTTTTATTCCAGACTATTCCTTGTTCCCAGAAAAGAGGGCAGTTGGCGCACCATCCTGGATCTATCTATTCTGAACACCTCTCTGGTGGCCCCCAGATTCAAAATGCTAACTTTGCAGGAGCTGCTGCTAATGCTAGCAAAAAATGCCTGGCTAGTGACCCTAGACCTAAAAGATGCCTACCTCCACATCCCCATCAGGGAATCGTGCAGAAAATTCCTGCGCTTCAGAGCAGGCTTACAACTCTTTCAGTTCTCTGCGCTGCCCTTTGGCTTATCTACTGCTCCCAGAGTATTCAACAAATGCTTGGCACCGGTCATAGCATTCTGCAGACAGAGAATTATACAGATTTACCCTTGCCTGGACGACTGCCTCATTCAGGCAGAGTGCAAAGAAAAGCTGCTCCAGGATCTTCTTTGTCAAATTTCTTCTAACTTCCCTAGGGTTCACCATCAATGAGAAGAAATCAAAACAAAGCCCCAGCAGGAAGATTATTTTCTTGGGAGCTGTGCTAGACACAGCATCCCAAATGGCCTTTCTGTGGCCCGAAATGCAGAGCTTCCTGCCTCTCTACTTTACTTTACCCAGCTGGCTTCCAGAAGTCACCTCACTGCAAGGAAGTTCCTGCAAGCCCTGGGATACATGGCATATTGCATCGTTCTCATTCCTCTGGCCAGGATTCACATGAGAAAACTTCAGTGGTACTTAAAGAACCTTTGGTGCCAGCACTCTCAGTCCTTAGTGTCCTCTCTCCCTCTGATCCCATGTGTAAGGGCTGAGTTTCTCTGGTGGGCAGATGCCTGTGCTAGGAACAAGGGTCTTCCTTCATCCTCCGCCCTTCCAGTCAAACCATCACCACCAACTCCTCAGACATTGCTTGGGGCGCTCACCTAGCAAGCAGGTGCACCCAAGGTCTTTGGGATGCCCAGCAACTTCACTTGCACATCAATCAGAATGAAATGATGACAGTACAAAAGGCTCTGGGTTCGGCCAGGAGTTCTCCTTATAAAAACAGACAATACCACAGTAATGTAGTATATATATCAACAAACAGGGGGGGACCCAGTCTTACTCCCTGTGCAGATTAACCATGAGCCACTGGCTTACAGCCACCTCCATGGATCTACACCTAATTGCCCAATACCTACCAGGGTTCAAAAACACCCTGACAGACCACCTAAGCAGAAACTTACTGGACCCCCACGAATGGCAGCTCCACAGCAAAATCTTTCTGCAAATCACTCAGGAGTGGGGGACTCCGGAAGTGGATCTCTTTGCCTTGCACCTCAACCACCAGCTGCAAAAGCTCTGTACCAGGGAGTATCCCCTCCTAGCATGGAAGGTGGATGCCTTGACCTTCCCCTGGAACTCCCTCCTTATGTACGTGTCCCTTCCTGTGCCCCTTATTCCCAAGGTACTGATCAAAATAAGGGAGGAGAGACCAAAGGCCATCCTCATTGCTTCAGATTGGCCCAGACAGCATTGGCACCCCTTACTGCACAGCCTGACCTTACAGACCCCCAAGCAGCTTCCCTTGATCTCAGACCTTTTGACCCAGGTGAGGGGGAAGATACTGCACCCAGACTTACACTCAACCTTTCAGCATGGCTTATACCGTAAAGGCTAGGAAGGAGTCCCTGTTAAGCAAACAGGTCCTTGACATCATCACAGAGGCCAGAAGACCCAGCACAAGAAAATTATACGCAGGGAAATGGAAAAGATTCTGCTTCTGGAACCAATCCAAAAGGGCCAGTACCTCCCATCCTTCCATCCTTCTTATCTTGGATTACCAAGCTGAGTTGCTCAATAGTGGCCTCTCTTTTTCCTCTATTGAAATCTATGGCTCAGCTATTTCTGCCCGTTACGATTCAGATCCACCTCTCTTCTCTCATCCTTTGATTAAGCAATTCCTCAGAGGGGCTTCTAATATCAGACCTCCCAGAAGGCCTCCCATGCCACCCTGGGACCTGGATAGTGTTCTAGAGAAACTAACCTTACCTCCTTTCGAACCTTCTGCTTCCGCAGAATTTAAATTCCTCTCCTGGAAGACTGCCTTCCTACTAGCTATCACCTCAGCCAGAAGGGTATCAGAACTTCAGGCTCTCATGGCTGTTGAGCCTTTCATTATTTTTCATGCAGACATTTTCTCCCTGAGGGCTAACCCCTCCTTTATGCCCAAGGTGGTATCTGATGTGTCCCTCAACCAGGCCATTCATCTACCCACCTTCTTTCCCAACCATCAAAACAAGGGGGAAAGAATTCTACACTCGCTAGACGTGCATAGACAACTCGGATACTGTCTGGACCGCACTAAACCATTCAGAAAAACAGACCAACTACTTGTCAGCTTTCCCCTGGGGCAGAGGGGAAGCCCATCTCCAAGCAAACCATTTCCAAATGGGTATCGCACTGCATCCATTTCTGCTACAGACTACATAGGAAACCCCCCCAAGTCTATCCTTACCCATTCCACTAGGGCAGCCTCCACTTCACAGCAGGGACATCCTGGAAGCTGCCACCTGGACCTCTGTCTATACCTTTACAAAGCATTACCACCTACCTCTTTTTTCTAAGTCTAGGGCAGGGTTTGCCTCTGCAGATATTCTTCGTGTTTCACTGTTGCAGTCATCGCATTTGGGTTATCTGCTTGCAGTAGCTTCAGTCGGCCTGATTATCAAAGTCTTGGGTTCTGCGTCGGTTGCTGTCTCATCTTCCATGACATCAGGTAGTCAGGGGTATAAAGCATGCAGCCGACTCCATTACTTCAGTCTTTCTTGCTGTGCAGTGCCTGAAACAGAAGCAGTTCACAAGTGCCGGCCGGCCGACTCCTGAAATTTTCATTTTCAAGTTTCAGAACTGAAGTCTTCAACTTAAAGCTAAGTACCTCGTTGGGGAAACTTTTTCTTGCTCTAAACCGATGTCAGTAAAAGTAAATAATTGCATTTCTTGTGGAAAGCAAATACCTCATAAAGATTTTCATTCATACTGTATTCTTTGCCTAGGCCCTGACCACGATGTACCTCGCTGTCGGTTTTGTGCCTTATTTAAACAACGAACTATCCATCGTCGGTATATTTTCGCTTCTAAATATTTTGGTGTTCGGTTCAATTATCCAGATATGACTTCAGTAAGCCATCCGACTACTGACATTCTGAAAAAACGCAAAGATAAAGACAGAGACAGGCCCCTAGGTCCAAAGCTGCCGACGACGCTTCTCCTAAGCCTTTCGCCAGTTAGCCGGTACTCAGTGAGATGCTTTTGCAGCCCCTGATACCCGCTACTTCAGATTCGCAGGCCTCTACTGAGACCCATTTGGAGTCTGGTATGCCGCGAGATGCTTTAACTGTGGAACCTGCGGATGTCTCTACCTTGGATGTGTTCAGAGCAACTGTGCAGACACCGGCTTCTGAGGGTGTATTAAGGCCTACTGACTTGCATATTAAACCTATTAAACCGACGTCATCTTCTTTTTCAAGGCCTAAAACTCAAACCATGCTTAGAAGACTGACACCCGACCGCATGGTCAGGCCTCTATGCCTAAAAAGAAAAAACAAATAAGAATGGCTGAAGACCTTATTAGTTTAATCAAGGGAAGCCAACCTTCCCTTTCTAAGAGACCTAGGACTTAGTTTGCTTATGATACTTCTGACCAGGATTCTGAAGTTTCTGTTTCCTCTGATGACCAAGATTTACCCTTATCTACCTATGAGGATTCTGATGCTGAGGACTGTATTCCCTCTGCTTTTCCCCCAGAGGATTTCTGTTTTGGTGAAACCTTGCATACTCTTAGGGAGCATTTTTGTTGGGAAAGTCAGGATTTCTCTGACAAGAGGCTTAGGGGTTTCTTACTCCTGCCCCAGCATAGGCCTTTAGCTATCCCTCCTGTACTAGACAGTGTTGAAGATGCCTTTTCGGAATCTAGCTTGGCCCCTGATTCTTTACCTCCTGCTCCCAGAAAACCTGATAGATATTAGTGATGTTCATCGTGCATACAGCTGCAGTCATAACAGATGGGTTCTCCTGCCATCAGGCGGGTCCTCGGTCGGCCGAATTCCAAAGTCTAGGTCCGGCGTTGGTTGTCGTCGCTTCTTCCCTGACGTCAGTGTGACAGGGGTATAAAGGAACCAGCCGATGCCATTTTCTTCAGTCTTTCTTGCCGCGCGGTGCCCGAAGCAGAAGCAGTTCGCAAGTGCCGGTCGGCCAGCTCCTGAGATTACGAAAATTTGGAAACCGAAGTCTTCTTAAAAGCTAAGTACCCTGTTGGGGAAACTTTTCTTGCCTCAGACCGATGTCAGACAAAGTTAATAATTGTATTTCTTGTGGGAAGCAAATACCGCATAAGGATTTCCATTCCCTCTGTATTCCTTGTTTAGGCCCAGACCATGACGTCTCGGTCTGTCGCTTTTGTGCTACATTCAACAAACGCACTATTAAGCGTCGGGCGGAGTTCGCCCAGCATTATTTTGGGAAAGCATTTAACTATACTATGTCGTCGGATACTCCGACTTCGGTTTTGTCTAAAAAACGCAAAGACAAGGACTGACACTCGAGGTCTGCGGCCTCTACCGACACCACGTGGTCCGGTTCTCAGCGAGGCACCTACACAGCTCCTGATTACCGACGACACATCTTTGGCAGTGTCTCCTGTGCCCGAGGTGGCAGGCTCCTCGGCCCACACCCCGACTACAGATACTGAAGCCACTCTTGGCGTTGAAACACAGAATGTGGACAGGTCCACCTCCACTCAAGGTGTCTTCAGACCTTCCTCTTCTTTCTCCATCAAGGCTTTCACCAAGTCTAAAGCAACCATGCACTCTAAGAGACCAGCTACACAGGGCCCATCTCCAGGCCCCATGCCTAAGAAACAGATGCTTAAAATGGCTGAGGATTTAATTACTCTAATCAGAGGTTCTCAGTCCCCTACGGACAAAAGGCCCAGAGTGGAGGAAGATTCCCCCTCCTCTGATCAGGGCTCCATTATTTCAGAACACTCTGATGATCAGGAACAGTCTTACTCCCTTTGAAGACTCTGATGCGGAGGAGTCTATTCCTTCTGTATCCCCCCCTGAGGATTACTCATTTGGGGAAACTTTGCATACCTTAAGGGAACACTTTCACTGGGAAGGCCAGGATTATTCAGATTCCAAGAAAAGGCTCAGGGAATTTCTTTTGTTACCCCAGCACAGGCCTCTGGCTATACCTCCTGTCTTGGACATCCTAGATGATGTTTACTCGGAGGCCTGCCTTAACCCGGACTCTCTACCTCCACTCCAGTTAAGCCTGACAGGTACTACAGGGTTCCTGACTCACACCAATTTCTATACAAAAGCCATGCTGCTGACCTAGAAACCATCTCACAGGGGCCCAAGGGAGTTAAGGCCTCCATTGCCAAAAATCCATTGCCTTCCGAGAGAGATTCCAGATCCTTAGAAAGGTGGGGAAAAAGGTATATACCTCGGCTACCTTATCCATGAGGGCCTTAAACTGTCAGTTTCATATGCTAAAATACCAACAGTTTTTGTTATCACAATTGAAAAGTAAAATGTCACAACCTGAACAACCAGACTTGAAGGAGTTGCAGGATTTGATGCATAGTGCAGAACAAGTGGGTAAGCATACCTTACAATGTGGTTTTGATGCTCTAGAGGCCTCATGTAGACCTGCTGTTACAGGCTCAGTCATACGTAGGCATGCCTGGCTCAAGGAACAAGCCTTACCTGATCATGTCAAAGCTAAATTACTAGACGCCCCTCTACAAAAGGATGTACTATTTGGTGCTAATGCTGAGGAAGTATTACGGAAAATGGAGGAAAAGGCTAAATCAATGCAAACTGTGAAAGAATTTCTGCAGGTTCAACCCCAACGTTTTAGTCAAAATTGGCCTTCCAAAAACTGGTCCTTTCCTGCCACAGACCGACCCCAAAGAGGCAGATACTGGTGCCCGAGGGGCAGAGGACAATCACAAGGATCGTATAGAGGCAGACAATGGCAAGCTCCTACACAAAGAGGTGGTGAGGACAACTCGCAATCTTTCAGAAAGCAAACCCAATGACTTTCCCCTTTGCATGCCAACCAGGTCTCAAATGGCAGCCCCCTTAGGAGGAAAGCTGGCATTATTTTCAAAAAATTGGCATGTTGTCACAAAGGACAAATGGATCCTGGACATTATAAACAGAGGCTACAAATTCCATTTTCATACCCTTCCAAAATGAGAGGCATGCCAAACCTGCCACACAATCAAAGGGCAGAGGCACAAAGGCAAATTTCAGATCTCATAAACATGAAAGCTATTCAAGAGGTACCTACACACGAACAAGGTCAAGGTTTTTATTCCAGGCTATTTCTGGTGCCAAGGAAGGAAAAGATTGGAGACCTATTTTGGATCTATCCATCCTAAACACATTTCTACTGCACCAAAATTCAAGATGCTCACTCTACAGCAACTTCTTCCCATGCTGGGCAAGGAGTCTTGGCTGGTAACATTGGACCTCAAGGAGGCATACCTGCATGTCCCAATCAGACAAAATTGCAGAAGGTACCTCAGATTTCTTGCAGGTTCAACCCATTATCAATTCTCTGCATTGCCCTTTGGCTTATCTACTGCCCAGAGTATTCACGAAATGCCTGGCATCAGTAATTGCCTACTGCAGACTTCAAGGGATACAAATATACCCTTATTTGGACGACTGCCTGATCCAAGCGGACAGCAAGCACATTCTTCTGAAACATCTGGCTTATGTAATAATGTTATTAAACTCTCTGGGATACACAGTCAACAAAGAGAAATCAAGGCTAATACCCTCTCGGAAGATAATTTTCCTGGGTGCCAATTTGGACACAAACACCCAGATGGCCTACCTCATGCCAGAGAAGCAGGGGCAACTAATTCAATACTTCAGAACACTGGCAAATTGCACCAGGCTGACTGCAAGGAAAATCCTGCAGGCTCTGGGATTCATGGCATCTTGCATCTTACTAATCCCATGTGCAAAGCTGCATATGAGAAAACTACAATGGTACCTGATAAACATATGGTCTCAACACAGCCACAGTTTGGAAACGATAATACCGCGAATTCCATGTCTGCAAAAGGAATTTCTGTGGTGGGCTCAAGCATGTTAAACAAACACAGGTCTTCCATTCAGCAAGCCTCAAGCAAATCAAGTCATCACAACAGACGCCTCGGACTACGCCTGGGGGGCGCACATGACAGACCGGTGCATTCAGGGCAAATGGTCCCAAAAAGAAAAGCACCTTCACATCAATCAAAAAGAAATGCTAGCAGTAATAAATGCTATTTATAGCTTTCAAGGACCTTCTACAACCAGGTCAACTATTGATAAGAACGGACAACACCACAGTTATGTGGTACATAAACAAACAGGGAGGAACACATTCTTATCCCCTATGCAGACTGGCCATGTCACTTTGGAACATGGCCATGGACTTACAGATGGAACTACAAGCACAGTACTTGCCAGGCAAGGAAAACACGCTGGCAGACAACCTAAGCAGGAATATGACAGATCCACACGAATGGAAATTGCATCCAAAAGTTTTTACAGAAATAATACAAGAATGGGGAAGGCCAGACATAGATCTCTTTGCCTCCCACAAGAATCATCAATTGCCAAAATTCTGCTCAAGGATCTTTCATCCAAAGGCCTGGAGAGTGGACGCTCTTTCCTTCAGTTGGACATCTATGACAGTTTATGCCTTCCCTCCTCTTCCTCTGCTGCCCAAAGTTCTATTAAAGACCAAAGCAGACAGACCAAAGATGATCCTCATTGCTCCGGACTGGCCAAGGCAACACTGGTACCCACTTCTGAGGAGCCTGACGCATTCCCCACCATGGACCCTGCCTCTAATGCCTCTTCTTCTGACTCAGCACAGTTTCAAAACTCTTCACAGCCAGCTAAAAACACTCAATCTAGCCGCATGGAAGATTCCTTAGCATCACAACAGGCCCTACTCTCCAAGGAGGTGCAGGATGTCATTTTGGAGGCCAGAAGGCCATCAACTAGAAAAGCTTACTCCGCAAAATGGAAACGTTTTGTGTCTGGAATGAGAAAAAGGGCCAGGATCCTGGAAAACTGAATTTACCTCAAATACTACAATATTTGGCTGAACTGCTAAGCAGTGGACTTTCTTTCTCCTCCATCAAAATCCATGCATCAGCCATTTCTGCAGAATACAACACTGATCCACCTTTATTCTCTCACCCTCTCCTAAGGCAGTTCCTCAGAGGGGCTAAGAATCTAAGGCCTCCAAGAAAACAACCAATACCTGCTTGGGATCTTAATTTCATGCTGGAAAAACTGACCTTGCCTCCCTTTGAGCCAGCTGCCTCATCAGATTTGCAATATTTGTCCTGGAAAACAGCTTTCCTTCTGGCTATCACCTCAGCTCGTAGAGTTTCAGAACTACAGGCTCTCATGGCCGTCCAACCTTTTATCATCTTCCATCAGGACAGAGTTTTCTTACGAACCAACCCGTCCTTTATGCCTAAAGTGGTGTCCAGGGTAGCTTTAAATCAGGCCATACTTTTACCTACTTTTTATCCTAATCCTCAAAACAAAGGGGAGAGATTACTACATTCCTTGGACATCCGCAGACAACTGCGTTATTATTTGGACAGAACAAAGCCTTTCAGAAAATCAGAACAGCTCTTTGTGGCCTATGCGGTAGGAGCTCAAGGGAAGCCAATTTCCAAACAGACAGTCTCAAAATGGATAGCCCACTGCATACGCTTTTGCTATTCGTTTCATGGCAAAACTGTTCCTACAGGCATTAGGACTCATTCCACCAGGGCCACAGCCACCTCTGCAGCATTCCTCAGAGGAGTTCCTACCAAGGATATTTTGGAAGCAGCCACTTGGAGTTCTGTGCATACCTTCTCCAAGCACTACAACCTACCATTATACTCAAAATCTAGAGCAGGCTTTGCCACTGCAGTCTTGCAGGGCATTTTGGCTCCTCCTAATTCCACCTAGTGCCTACCACCTCTTTCTTAGCTTTGGGATTCTACCCATCTGTTATGACTGCAGCTGTATGCACGATGAACATAGTACAGTTTTGTACCTACCATAAATGTAGATGTTCGAGTGCTAATGCAGCTGCAGTCCAGGTTTCCTTCCCTCCTTCCCCTCTTGGAACAGGCCTATAGGCTAACACATCCTCATACAACCTGATTGGGGTATTCATTTATGATGTATTTTCTTGCAACTACTGTATTTTGATTATATTGCACTGCATGATTACACAAATTTATGTATTGCCTTCCTTCTGGGGGCACCTGACATCTGGGGCAAGAAAAACTGAAGAAAATGGTGTCGGCTGGTTCCTTTATACCCCTGTCGCACTGACATCAGGGAAGAAGCGACGACAACCGACGCCGGACCTAGACTTTGGAATTCGGCCGACTGAGGACCCGCCTGACGGCAGGAGAACCCATCTGTTATGACTGCAGCTGTATTAGCACTCGAACATCTACATTTATGGTAGGTACAAAACTGTACTTTCCTGACTCTCACATGTTCCTTTTCAAAAATCCTACTGCGGATCCTGAGACCATTTCACAGGGACCCAAGGGCATTAAAGCTACTACTGCCAAAAATCCTACCCCTCTGATAGAGACTCCAGGGCACTGGATAGATGGGGTAAGAAGGTATACACTTCTGCAACCTTGGCCATTAGGGCCTTAAACTGCCAGTTTCATATGTTTAAAGTATCAGCAGCATATTATTGGATTGCTTAAACAGAAAATGATGTTGATTCCTGATTGTGCTGAAAATAAGGATTTACAGGATTTAATGCATTCTGCTGAACAGGTTGGAAAACGTACTTTGCAATGTGGTTTTGATTCACTAGTGGCGTCTTACAGGGCTGCTGTCTCTGGGTCTGTACTTAGAAGGCATGCTTGCCTTGAGGAGCAATCCTTGCCAGATCATGTTAAAGCTAAATTACTGGATGCTCCCTTAAATCAGGACCGCCTGTTTAGCAACAAGGCAGAAGAAGTTATTAAAAAGGTGAAGGAAAAAGATACATCTATGCAAACTACTCCTCCAGGCCTTCTCAGTCCAAACCCAGATCAAGCAGAGCACCCAGGCTTCAGTCCCAGGGTACGCACAGGACTAAGCAGTGGGGGGCCTCCACTTCCAAATCTGGGAGTAGTAAATCCCCCTGTGGTAAACTGTCTCAATGACTTATCTTTAAAACTTCCAATCACTTCTCAACTGACTGCCTCTTTGGGGGGAAAGATTGCTCTACATGCAAAAAACTGGGAACTCATTACCCAGGACAAATGGGTTTTAAATATAGTCTCCCAAGGATACAGATTTCACTTCCACATGTTACCAACCCCAAACGGTTAGCCAGATCTACCCCTAAATCAGTGGGCAGAGGCTCAAACGCAAGTACTCTCTCTCTTAAGTATAAAGGCTATTCAAACTGTACCAGAAGAGGAAAAGGGACAAGGTTTCTACTCAAGACTTTTCCTGGTACCCAGAAAAGACGATTCATGGCATCCTGTCCTGGACCTGTCTACTTTAAACACCTTTTTGGTGATTCCAAAATTCACGATGCTAACTCTTCACCAGTTGCATCCTATGCTAGGCAAAGATGCGTGGTTGGCAACACTAGCTTTAAAGGAAGCATACCTGCACACCCCAATCCAGGAATCTTGCAGAAGATACCTACGCTTCAAAGCAGGCTGCATGCACTATCAATTCTCTGCACTGCCCTTTGGCTTATCAACTGCACCCAGGGTATTTACAAAGTGCCTAGCTCCAGTCATTGCATTGTGCAGACAAAGAAATATTCAAATATACCCATACCTGGATGATTTTCTAATTCAGGCAGAAAGCCAGGACATACTTCTGAATCATCTGGCTTTTGTACAAAGGGTGCTAACTTGTCTGGGTACACCATAAACGAAAATAAATCTCCCCTGGTACCCTGTCAACAAATTATATTCCTGGGAGCAAGCTTGAATACAACTTCCCAGATGGCTTTCCTCACGCCAGAGAAACAAATTAATTTGACAACCTACTTCAAACTAGTGGCCACAAAACCCTGCTGTCTGCAAGGCAAATGCTGCAAGCCTTGGGGTTCATGGCCTCCTACATTTTTCTAATTCCATATGCAAGACTGCATATGAGGAAACTACAGTGGTATCTAAAAAGCCTATGGTGTCAACATTCTCAGGATCTAGAAGCAATGATTCCTATCATACCTTGCCTGCGGTTAGAGTTCCTTTGGTGGGCAGAGGCCTGCCACCAAAACAAGGGACTACCATTCACTCTACCCCCTGCCACCCAAACCATACAACAGACGCATCAGACTATGCATGGGGGCTCACCTGACAGGGAAGTGCATTCAGGGCACATGGAACCCAAGTCAAATGCACCTGCATATCAATCAAAAATAAATGTTAACTGTACAGAATGCTCTGACAGCCTTCAAGGACCACATTCTTCCAGGGCAATTAGTGGTAAAGACGGACAACACCACTGCTATGTGGTACATAAACAAGCAGGGGGCTACCCATTCTTATCCCCCCCCTGCAGACTAGCCATGGCACTGTGGAACACAGCCTTGAGCTACCAAGTGCATCTGCAAGCTCAGTTCCTGCCAGGAAAACTAAATACACTGGCAGACAGACTAAGCAGAAATCTCATGGACCCACATGAGTGGAAACTGTAACCAAAGATTTTCAACATGTTGACAAACAAATGGGGGAGCCCGGATATAGACCTGTTTGCCTCCCCCCAGAACTACCAGTTTGACAAATGTAGCACAAGGACTCCCTACAAACAAGCTTGGAAAGTGGATGCTCTGTCCTTCAGCTGGAAAAACCTATCAGTTTACACCTTCCCTCCTCTGCCTCTCCTCTCCAAAGTACTACTAAAGATCAAACAGGACAAACCAAGGACGATATTGATTGCACCAAACTGGCCACGCCAGTACTGGTACCCTCTCTTGCGCAGTGTGTCACTGTTGGCCCCATGGCACCTGCCTCAGACCACTACCCTGTTGTCTCAGCAGGAGAACCAGATTTGGCACCTTCAGCTTCAAAACCTGAACCTAGCAGCCTGGCTAATTACCTAATCTCTCTGTTACCATCCCTCAGTAAACCAGTGATGGATATCATTTTAGAGGCAAGGACGCCTAGTACTAGAAAATCTTATGCTGAAAAATGGAAAAGATTCTTTGACTGAAACCAATCTCAAGGAATGAGCACAGCAGCGCCCAACTTACCTCAGATTCTACAATACTTAACTGAGATGTTTCACAAGGGCCTTTCTTTTTCCTCCATCAAAATTCACACCTCAGCCATTTCATCTCATTATAACACAGAACCTCTCCTCTTCTCTCACCCACTGCTCAAACAGTTGCTCAGAGGGGCCAACAATTTAAGACCACCCAGGAAAGCCCCAACTCCAGCCTGGGACCTTAACTTTGTATTGGAGAAACTCACTCTTCCTCCTTTTGAGCCAGCTACTAGTGCAGATTTAAAATTCCTTTCTTGGAAAACAGCCTTCCTTTTAACGATCACTTCAGCAAGAAGGGTATCTGAATTACAGGCCCTTATGGCAGTGGAGCCTTTCGTCATCTTTCATGCGGACAGGGTGTCCCTCAGAACCAATCTCTCCTTCATGCCCAAGGTGGTATCCAGTGTGGCTCTTAATCAGTCCACTCATTTGCCAACCTTCTTTCCTAATCCACAGAACAAGGGGAACAGATACTGCACTCCTTAGATGTGCACAGACAACTTGGATTTTACTTGGACAGGACTAAACCTCAAAGGAAATCTGAACAGTTGCTGGTGACATTTTCTGCAGGGGCAGAGGGGAAGGCTATTTCAAAGCAAACCATTTCTAAATGGATAGGCCATTGCATTCATTTATGCTATAAGCACCATGGAAAAACCTATCCCACAGGAGATCAGACCCCATTCAAATAGGCTGCATCTACCTCTACAGCCTTTCTCAGAGGTGTCCCTACCAGGGACATCCTAGAAGTTGCTACCTGGAGTTCTGTACGTACTTTCACCAAGCATTACCATTTGCCAATTCTCTCTAATTCCAGAGCTGGCTTTGCCACTGCAGTCTTGCAGGGCCTTATAGCTGGTCCTAATGCTATCTAAATTCCTTCTCCCATCCTTAGCTTTGGGAATCTACCCAAATGTGATGACTGCAACAGTGAAACACGAAGAACATAGTACAGATGTTCATCGTGTTACCCTGCTGCAGTCATCACACTTGGGTTATCCTGCCGTCAGGCGGTCCCGCAGTTGGCCTGAGTTCCAAAGTCTTGGTCCGGCGTCGGTTGCTGTCACTTCTTCCCTGACGTCAGAGCGCCAGAGGTATATAAGAGGCATCCGACACCGTTTTCTTCAGTCTTTCTTGCCGCGCGGTGCCCGAAGCAGAAGCAGTTCGCAAGTGCCGGTCGGCCGACACCTGAGATTTTCGAATCGAATTTCAGTCCGAAGTCTTCAGTAAAGCTAAGTACCCCATTGGGGAACCTTTTCTTGCCTCAGTCCGATGTCAGAAAAAGTTAACAATTACATTTCTTGTGGGAAGCAAATACCTCATAAGGACTTCCATTCTCATTGTATTCCTTGCCTAGGCCCAGACCATGACGTCACAGGTTGTCGGTTTTGTGCTAGGTTTAATAAATGAACTATCAAACGCCGTTTTGACTTCGCATGACATTACTTTTGTAGGAAATTTAATTATATCATGCCTTCGGAGCAGTCGACGACCGGCATGCATAAAAAACGCAAGGATAAGGACAACCAGCCTAGGAACAAGCCAGACTCCGAGGCCTCTGCTGGGCCTGTCGCCGGTTCTCCGGTTTTCAGTGAGGCGTCTACGCAGCCCCTGACGACAGCAGAATTAGAACCCAGACAGCTGCGGAGTCTCAAGCAGAGTGTACTAGGCCGTTGCAGCCATCTTCTTTAGGCCCTTCCGACACCGGAGCAGAAGGAGATCCCGGTGCAGTAGAAACACCCTTGGTTGCAGAAGGTGTCTTCAGACCGACTACACTCACCATTAAATCTTATGCTAAGCTTAAAACTCCATTAAAACCAAAAAAGACTTTACATCAGTCTACAGTTCAAGGCCCCATGCCTAAGAAAAAGATGCTTAAGATGGCTGAAGATTTGATTACCCTAATCAGGGGTTCCCATCCCCCTCCAGATAAAAGACCAAGACAAGAGGAGGATTATGCTTCCCCTGACCAGGTTTCAATTTCCTCAGATTCTTCTGAGGAACAGGATTACACTTTTCCTCCTTATGAAGACTCTGATGCTGAAGACTCTATTCCCTCAGCATCTCCCCCTGAAGACTACTCCTTTGGGAAAACTTTTCATACCAAGAGGGAACATTTCCACTGGGAAGGCCAGGACTACTCTGATTCTAAGAAAAGGCTCCAAAAGTTCCTTTTTCTACCCCAGCACAGACCACTTGCTATCCCTCCAGTTTTAGACATTGTGGATGATGTTTACTTGAGTCTAGTCTAAATCCAGACTCTCTACCTCCTGCTCCAGCCAAACCAGACAGGTACTACAGAGTACCTGACTCACACAAATTCCTTTATAAAAGCCCTGTGGCTGAACCAGAAATAATTTCCCAGGGTCCCAAAGGGGCTAAAGCTTCTATGGCTAAAAATCCTGTGCCCTCTGAAAGGGATTCCAGAGCCCTAGATAGATAGGGAAAGAAGATATACACCTCAGCTACTCTGGCTATGAGAGCATTAAATTGTCAATTTCACATGCTGAAATATCAGCAATTCCTAATGTCTCCATTAAAAGAAAAATGAGCAAACATTCTGAACAGTCTGAATTCAAGAAAACCAAGTAAAAATAAAGAAGCACAACGTTGCAAGTCCGCAGTACTATTTTAATATTAAAATTAATAAACCAAAGTTAAGCGCTTTCATCAACTAGAAGTCATACTAGTTGATGAAAGCACTTAACAACTTTGGTTTATTAATTTTAATATTAAAATAGTACTGCGGACTCGCAACGTTGTGCTTCTTTATTTTTACTTGGTTTTCTTTTGGAGCACTTTGAGCACTATTTATTTGGTCTTTGAATTAAAGGAAATGCAGGATCTGTTGCATGCAGCTGAACAGGTGGGCAAACATACTTTACAATGTGGATTTGATTCATTGGAAGCTTCCTGTAGAGCAGCTGTTACTGGGTCTGTCATACGTAGACATGCTTGGTTAAAAGAACAAACCCTACCTGATCATGTTAAAGCAAAATTATTGGATGCACCTTTACAGCAGGATGTATTATTTGGTGTCAAAGCAGAAGAGGTTTTAAAGAAAATGGAGGATAAGACAAAGTCTATGCAGACGATCAAGGATTTTTTACAGGTACAACCCCCTCGTTTCAGCAGAAATTGGCCAACAAAAAACTGGTCCTTTCCAGCTTCTGACAGATCACAGAGGGGCAAATACAGACGCCCAAGGGGCAGAGGTCAGTCACAAGGCCCTTACAACCCTCGCCAATGGGGTACTGCTACCCAGAAAGGAGGAGAAGACAGGCCCCAAGCTAGCAGAAGACAAACACAATGACTCAATCCTCAAACTACCAAGCAAATCTCTCTTGGCAGCACCCTTGGGAGGAAAATTAGCACTTTTTGCAGACAACTGGCACATCATCACAAAAGACAAATGGGTACTAAACATTGTCTCACAAGGATACAAATTCCACTTTCATACCTTGCCAAGGATAAAAGGAATGCCAAACCTGCCAACAAATCAATGGGCAGAGGCACAAAAACAAATCACAGCTCTCATGGACATGAGAGCCATTCAACAGGTACCTACACAGGAGCAAGGACAAGGATTATACTCAAGACTCTTTCTAGTCCCAAGAAAAGACAAAGCATGGAGACCCATTCTGGATCTTTCAGTTCTGAACACCTATGTACAAGTACCAAAATTCAAGATGCTAACACTACAGCAGCTTCTTCCCATGCTGGGCAAGAATGCTTGGCTAGTAACGTTGGACCTCAAGGAGGCATACCTGCATGACCCTATCAGACAAAATTGCAGAAGATACCTCCGCTTCATTGCAGGTTCAACCCATTATCAATTCTCTGCACTGCCCTTTGGCTTATCTACTGCACCCAGGGTCTTCACAAAATGCCTGGCACCAGTAATTGCATACTGCACACAATGAGGAATTCAAATATACCCATACCTGGACAACTGCCTTATTCAAGCAGAAAGCAAGGACATTCTTTTAAATCATCTTGCATTTGTCAAACACCTTCTAAGTTGCCTAAGGTACACAGTAAACGAAAAGAAATCAAAACTAGTGCCCTCACAAAACATAATATTCCTGGGTGCCAGCTTGAATACAACTGCCCAGATGGCTTATCTCACGCCAGACAAGCAACAACAGCTGACTCAATACTTCAAAATAATGGCAACAAAGACCCAACTCCCTGCAAGAAAAATTCTGCAGGCATTGGGATTCATGGCATCTTCCATACTACTAATACAATTTCCAAAACTGCATATCAGGAAATTACAATGGTACCTGAAAAGTGTATGGACTCAGCACAGCCACAGCTTGGAAACAATGATACCACTCATTCCCTGCCTTCAACAGGAGTTTCTATGGTGGGCACAGGCATGTCATCTCAACAAGGGTCAGCCTTTCACCTTACCCACAGCCAGGCAAACTATGACAATAGATGCATCGGACTATGCCTGGGGAGCACACATGGCAGGACAGTGCATTCAGGGCAAATGGACTACAGATCAAAGGCATCTGCATATCAATCAAAAAGAAATGCTAGCAGTACAGAATGCCCTAACAGCTTTCAAGGACCTCTTACACCCAGGGCAACTAATAATAAAGACGGACAATACCACAGTAATGTGGTACATAAACAAGCAAGGGGGCACAAATTCCTACCCTTTATGCAGGCAAGCAGTGACCTTGTGGAACACAGCACTGTCTTACCAGGTTCAATTACAAGCACAATTCCTGCCAGGAAAGAAAAACACATTGGCAGACGACCTAAGCAGAAACATCATGGATCCCCATGAATGGAAACTAGATCCACAAGTATTTGCAATGATAACTCAGAAATGGGGACGCCCAGACATAGATCTGTTTGCAAACCCCCAAAACTACCAACTTCAAAAATTTTGCACAAGGACATTCCATCCACAAGCTTGGAAAGTGGACGCCCTCTCATTCAGTTGGAAAACATTAACAGTGTATGCCTTTCCTCCACTGCCTCTTCTAGCAAAGGTACTGTTGAAAGTCAGATTAGAGGCCACAAATGATACTCGTTACACCAGACTGGCCCACCATGGATTTTACCACAAATTCCTCACCTGCTCACCCAGCGAGACAGATTCTGCACAGCCAGCTCAAGACTTTAAACCTGGCTGCATGGCAAATTACCTAAACAACCAACCAACACCTCTATCCAAAGCTGTTATGGATGTCATTCTGGAGGCCAGGAGGCCCAGCACCAGGAAAACCTATTCAGACAAATGGAAAAGATTTTGCTCCTGGAACCAGGCTAAAGGCCAAAATCCCCTTGATCCAAACATTCCTCAGATTCTACAATATTTAACTGAGATGTTGCACAATGGACTTTCCTTTTCATCTATTAAGATCCACGCCTCAGCAATTTCAGCTCATTACAACACGGATCCTCCTCTATTTTCACATCCACTCCTAAGACAGTACCTCAGAGGGGCTAAGAACATAAGACCGCCCAGGAGAGCACCAACACCTTCTTGGGATCTCAACTTTGTTCTGGAAAAACTTACACTGCCGCCATTTGAACCAGCTTTTTCAGCTGATTTAAAATTTCTTTCATGGAAAACTGCCCTGCTACTAGCAATAACTTCAGCTGCAAGATCACAAGGAAAAGCTATCTCAAAACAGACCATTTCAAAATGGATAGGACATTGCATAAGTTTCTGCTACACACATCATGGGAAACCGGTACCTGCTAATATTAGGTTCCACTCCATCAGGGCTACAGCTACATCAGCAGCCTTTCTCCTGGGGGTGCCAACCAAGGATATTCTGGAAGCTGCAACTTGGAGTTCAGTGCACAACTTCACCAAACACTATCACTTACCTCTATACTCTTAAGACTAGAACTGGTTTTGCCACTGCAGTTTTGCAGGGCCTACTAGCTTCTTCTAACCCTGTTTAACTCCGCCACCCATCCTTAGCTTTGGGATTCAACCCAAGTGGGATGACTGCAGCAGGGTAACACGATGAACATAGTACAGTTTTGTACCTGCCACAAATGTAGATGTTCCCTCTGAACTAGCTGGACTTATCTATACCACTCTATCCTATACAACCTCTGTGGTGTATTTGCTTGTGCCTGAAGGTATTGTTTTATTTTTATATGTATTTTTTTTCTATATATATATATATATATATATATATATATATATATATATATATATATATACATATATATATATATATATATATATATATATATATATATATATATATATATATATTGCCTACCTATTGGGGCACCTGACATCTGGGGCAAGAAAAACTGAAGAAAATGGCGTTGGATGCCTCTTATATACCCCTGGCTCTGGCCAACCGACACGGACCAAAACTTTGGAACTCAGGCCGACTGATGGCAGGATAATCCAAGTGTGATGACTGCAGCAGGGTGAACACTCGAACATCTACATTTATGGTAGGTACAAAACTGTACTTGTGTACACTTACCATAAATGTAGATGTTGGTGTATTCACTGTTGCAGTCCTGGTTACCCACCCTCCAGCCCCCTGACTTCTTTTGGCTATACCTCTATTCCTTTTTACTATGCTTAAAAGCTTTTTGGTGTATTTGCTTTTTGTTGGAGGTATAACTAGGTACAGTGGAAATTTTATCTGTAAACACTGGTCTTTTTCTGCACCAAACAGGCAGGCACATGGCAAACCCCCGTAGGGACAGTCCCACCAGGACTCAAACTCAGGGCCAGCAAAGAACTAAACAGTGACCCCCGTCACATACTAGAGCAGGGAGTTCAAAAGCAATCCTGTATGGAAAAAAACTCTCAATGACTACTTTTCCCATCTCTGGCTGCCTCCACCACACCACAAGCTAGGAGGAAGGCTATCTCTTTGCAGAGAAAATTGGAACTCTATAACAAAAGATCAATGGGTCTTAAAAATCATTGCTCAGGGGTACAAATTCAGTTTGCAAGAACTACCACCTCCAAGAGGGTACCCAGACCTACCTCCAAATTAGTGGGCAGAAGCACTAAAACAAGTGCAAAACCTAATATCCCTAGGGGCAGTAGAACCTGTACCTCCAGAACAAGTTGCAAAAGGATTCTATTCCAGAATATTCCTTGTTCCCAGGAAAGAAGGGACTTGGCATCCAATCCTGGACCCATCCTTTCTCAATATTTTTCTGGTAATCCCAAAATTTAAAATGCTTACCTTACAACAACTTCTACCAATGCTGCCAAACAAGGCTTGGATGGTCACCTTAGACCTAAAGGGTGATTACCTGCACATCTCAATAAGGGAATCCTGCAGAAAATTATTGCGCTTCAGTGCAGGATCACTACACATTCAATTCTCTGCTTTGTCCTGTGGCTTATCTACTGCTCTCAGGGTATTCACCAAATGTCTAGTTCCTGCCATTGCCTTTTGCAGGTAAAACAATGTACAGATAGACTGCAAGGAACTGCTCCTGCAGCACTTCTCATTTTGTAAAAAACATACTCACCTCTCTGGGGTTCACTATCAATGAAAGGAAATCAAAACAGACATTTATCAGGAAACTCATATTTCTAGAGCCTTACTGGGCACAGAACAGCAAATGGCCTTTTTGTCCCCAGACAAAGTTTCTTACCAAAATACTTCACTACTCTGGCCTCCCAAACCCAGCTTTCTGCCAGGAAGTTCCTGCAAGCTCTAGGGTACAAAGCCTCATGCATCCTCTTGGTACCGCTGGGCAGACTACACATGATGAAAATTCAGTGGTACCTAAAGAACCTATGGTGTTAACACTCACAACCTCTGGACACCTCCCTGCCTGTGATCCCTTACAGAAGATCAGAGTTCCTCTGGTGGGCCCAGGCCTGTGCTGTGAACAAGGGACTTTCATTCACCTTCCGTCCATCAAACCAGACCATAACTACAGATGCTTCAGACTTAGCCTGGGGCCCCCACCGATAAGGCAGATGCACCTAAGTTCTCTGGGACGCACAGATACTACCCTTGCACATCAGCCAAAAGGAAATGATAGCAGTACAAAACTTTCTGGCATCCTTCAAACCCTACCTCAAACCAGGGGTTCTTCTCATAAAAACAGACAACACCACAGTTGTTACATCAACAAACAAGGAGGGAGTCAATCTTACCCCTGTGCAGACTAGCCATGAACCTGTTGCTAGCAGCCTCATCCATGGGACTACATCGTATAGCCCAATACCTACCGGGCATCAACAACACCCTAGCAGACCACCTAAGCAGAAACCTGCTGGACCAACAAGAATGTCAAATCCACAGACATTTTTCTGCAAATTACCTACACATGGAGGACCCCCCAGGTGGACCTCTTTGCCTCTCATCTAAATCACCAAGTACAGACATTCTGCACCTGGGAGTATCCTCACCTGACCTGGAAGGCTGATGCCCTGACCTTCCCTTGGAATACCCTCTTTGTATGCATTCCCACCTCTACCTCTCATTCCAAAAGTACTAATCAAGATAAGGGAGGAAAAACCAAGAGCAGTACTCATTGCCCTAGATTGACCCAGACAGCGTTGGTACCCACTGCTGTGCAGCCTATCTCACCAACCCCGCTGGCAGCTACCTCCGATACCTCACCTGCTATCCTGGGGTGGGGGGACAACGCTGCACCCAGACCTTCTGACACTCAAGCTGTCAGCATGGCTATTCTACCAAAACCAACAAGGAATTTATGCTAAGCAAGCAAGTCCTGGACATCATCACAGAAGCCAGAAGGCCCAGCACCAGAAAATCTTGCACTGGAAAATGGAAAAGATTCTAAGATTCTGCTCCTGGAGACCGTCCGGACAGACATACATCTGTCCTCCATTCCTTTTATTGTAGATTATTTTGCTGAGCTTCTTAATAAGAGTCTCTCCTTCTCCTTCATAAAGATCCATGCCTCTGCCATCTCGGCACAGTTTGATACGGAACAGCCATTGTTCTCCCAGCCTCTTATCAAACAATTCCTTAGAGGAGTCTCTAATATCAGGCATCCCAGAAAACAGCCCACCCAGCCTGGGACCTGAAATATGTTTTAGAAAAGCTTACTCTGCCTCCCTTTGAGCCTGTAGCATCCTCAGAACTATAGTGCCTCTCTTGGAAGACTGCCTTTCTGTTGGCTATTACTTCAGCCAGGAGAGTGTCAGAGCTTCAAGCCTTAATGGCCATTGAGCCATTTATCATCCTCCATGCAGACAGGGTCTCCTTGAGAACCAATCCCTCCTTAATGCCAAAGGTGGTTTCTGATGTTACCCTCAAGCAGGCCATCCGCCTGCCCACCTTCTTCACTAACCCTTAGAACAAGTGGGAAAGGATACTGCATTCTTTGGATGTGCACTAGCAACTCAGATTTTATCTGGATCGTCAGATACTCAGGAAAACTGACCAGCTGTCGGTCAGCTTTAAAACAGGAGCACAGGGGAAACCAATATCCAAACAGACTATTTCCAAATGGATAGCACACTGCATCCAATTTTGCTACTCCTTGCATGAAAAACCACTCCCTAGGACCATCAGAACCCATTCCATTAGGGAAACCTCTACTTCCACAGCATTCCTTAGAGGGGTACCCACCAAGGACATCCTGGAAGCTGCCACATGGACTTCAGTCCACACCTTTACCAAACATTACCATCTGAACCTTTATTCAAAAGGTAGGGCTGGGTTTTCCTCTGCAGTTCTGCAGGACATGCTAACCCAACCTTAAGTTTCGATTAACCTTCCACCCTTCTCTTTGGCTTAGGGAATATTCCCAATGGTTAGGACTGCAGCAGTGAAACACGAAGGACATAGTACAGTTGTGTACACTCACCATGAATGTAGATGTTCGAGTGTATTCATTGCTGCAGTCATGCTTTCCCTCCCTCCTTCCCCCTGATATCTTCTTTCCTTACAGAGACTCACATTTCTGTGGGGTCTCTGTCCCCAGGACTAATAATAATTATTAACATTGGACTTCTTTGGTTGGTTAAGGCAAGAAAAACTGAGGTAATGGGGTCGCCTACTGTCCTTTATAGCTCGGATGACCTGACGTCACCCAGCAAGCGACAGCAGCCGATGCACAAAATTTTGACTCTGGTATTTGGACCGACTGAGGGCTACCACAGCATGGATAACCCAATGGTAAGGGCTGCAGCAGTGAATACACTCTAACATCAGCATTTATGGTAAGTGTACACAACTGTACTTTCTTAGGATGTGGCTAGTGGTCAAAGCACAGTGAGGTCTTAAAAACTGATTAAAATATCCATTCCATGTCAACATTTGGAGGTTCCTAAATCCACACCCCCACTACCATGGTTGCTCTGTTACTTGCTTTCATTATCATTTGTATGAATACGCTCTGCATTGTCATGTCTGATTGTATATTCTGTCATTTTCATTGGCATTGGGGATGCTATTGGTCTGTTCTTGCAAAAACCTCCAATTTAACCTGGTCATGGCGCTTCCCTAACCCCATTCACACATGGCATCTGGAGATTGTACATTCATTCAGAGCCAAGTTCAGAATTATTTTGGAGTACTTGAGCCTGCCCCTCCCCCAACAGAAATCTACAGTCAAGTGCTTCCAACTTGAAAATCTAACCATCCCAAAAATTAGATTAATAAAAGAACATCTGATTTCCGTCATGCTATATAAGAAAACCTGCCTCTCATCACCACTAACCCAGCACCCTCCCAGACACCAGCAAAGCCATACTTTATACGAGAAGTCATGTGCAGATTTCGGTTCACTAATGTTTTGCATAAAGTACTCCAACTAAGAAATGACGTTTGGGACGACTCCCTTTTCTTTAAACATTTTAACCCTAAAATTTTACTATGTTATGTATGTAGAAATCTATGTTAAGTAGGACATTTTCATTCTGCAGTTATGTCCGAAGGATATTATGGTTTACATAAAATTTCTGTATGGATAAGAGGAGATAATTTGTTATTTCAATTTACAATGTTGGGTGACATAAGAATGCATTTCATTTGTCAAGTGTAGCTTCATTTTTGACATTTCCTAACATTTCAGCCAGACCATACAGGGAAGTAAATAGTGTGGGAAGAAATAGCCAGGGAATTGTTATGGCTAGGCTTGTATAGGCCCTAGGGCTGATAGCCTAGTACCAACCTATGAACCACATACCCAATATATTTGCAGAAACTTTTTAAAGTAAAAGCCATAATAGTATTTGGCATTCTGAAACAGTATTTTTACTAGCAGTACTGATTCAGTTTTGAAAGTAACTGAAGATGTTCTTTGTGTTTCACTGTTGCAGTCATCACACTTGGGTTATCTGCCTGCAGGTAGCCCTCAGTTGTCCCAAATACCAGAGACATAGTATTTCTGCGTTGGTTGCTGTCGCTTCAAGACTGACGTCAGGTAAACAAAAGAGACCTGTCCCCAGCAGCTTTAACTGACCAAGAGTCCGACTCTGAGGATTATAAAAACAGGCAGCCGACACCATTACATCAGTCTTTCTTGCTGATGAGCCCAAAGCAGAAGCAGTTCGCACAAGTGCTGGTTGGCTGCTACCTGAGTTTTTCATTTCTGAATTGAAGTTGAAGTCTTCTAAAGCTAAGTACCCCATTGGGGATCCTTTTTTCTTGCTCTAACGATGTCAGAAAAAGTTAACAATTGTCTCGCCTGTGGAAAGCAAATACCACACCGAGATTTCCATTCTTACTGTGTCACTTGTTTAGGCCCAGACCACGACATACCTCACTGTTGGTTTTGTGCTTTGTTCAACCCCCGAACTATTCATCGTCGGGCCCTTGTTGTCGCTAAATACTTTCACTCTTGATCTCTGTATTCTGAAATGGCTTCGGTAAGCCATCCGACTACCGATCTTCCAAAAAAAGTAAGAATAAAGACAGAGATTGGCCGCACAGGTCCAAAACTGCCGACAACACTTCCGTAAAGCTAGTCGCCAGTACGCTGGTACTCAGTAAGGCACTTTCACGGTCCCTGATGCCCTCTTTGGATTTGCAGGCCGCTACCGAGACCCGTTTGGAGTCCAGAATGCTGCGAGACTCTTCTTTGACTACGGAACCTGCGGATGTCTCTACCTTGGATGGGTCCGGAGCCGCTGTGCAGGCACCAGCTTCCGAGGAAGTTCTTTGCATTACCAGTATTCGACACAAACTAACAAATTCTTTCGCATCTTCAGTTCTGTCTAAAACTACTGAGTTTCTAAGGCCATGAGTACGAGCTACGCCTGAAAAACCTACCACCCAAACTCAAGCACCTGCTTCCATGCCACAACATCAGATGTTTAAAATGGCAGAAGACCTGATTATGTTGATTAGGGGAAGTCAGCCTTCCCCCTGCTAAACAAAAGAGACCTGTCCCCAGCAGCTTTAACTGACCAAGAGTCCGACTCTGAGGTTTCTGAATATGAAGACATGTCTTCATCTGCTTATGAGGATTATGATGCAGAGGGACTCCATTCCCTCTGCTTCCCATCCAGAGGATTTTTCATTGGGGGGAACCCTACATAATTTAAGAGAGCATTTCCACTGGGAATGCCAGGATTATCCTCAATCCAAAAAGAGACTCCAGAGACTTTTTAGATTTGCTACAACACACACCTTTAGCTATTACTCTTGTTCTGGATGTTGTGGATGATGTCTTTATGGAAGCCAGTCTAACTCCGGATAATTTACCCCCCGCTCCAGGGAAACCTGACCGGTACTACAGAGTCCCTGACTCTCACAAATTTCTTTTAAAAATCCTACTGCTGACCCAGAGGTAATTTCCCAGGCGCCTAAAGATATAAAAGCAGCTACAGCTAAGAATCCCACCCCTTCAGACAGGTATTCCCGAGCTTTAGACAGATGGGGTAAAAAAGTATACACCTCTGCAACTGTCGCCATTAGGGCATTGAATTGCCAGTTTCACATGCTGAAATACCAACAACATATTATGGAACTTATTAAGCAAAAATTATCTACCTTTACAGACTGTGCAGAAAATAGAGTTACACTAGCTTTTGCATTCTGCAAGCCAAGTCTGCAGGCATACCTTGGAATGTGGCTTTGACGCCCTGCAAGCATCTTGCAGGGCAGCAGTCACTGGTTCTGTACTGAGAAGGCATGCTTAGCTTAAAGAGCAGACCTTGCCAGACCATGTCAAATCAAAATTACTAGACGCTCCTTTGAATAAGGACAATCTGTTTGGCACCAAAGCAGAAGAGGTTCTAAAAAAGATGGAGGAAAAAAGCTAACTCTATGCAGACAGTCAAAGATGTTTTGCAAGTGCAGCCACTAAGATTCAGTAGGCATTGCCCCTCGAAACATTGGTCCTTTCCAGCCTCCTCAAGGCCATCTCAAACTAGACTCAGGGCAAACAGAACCCCCCCAGATTATAGTCTCAGGATATGCAGAGATCTAAGCAATGGAGTACCTCCACTTCTAAAACAGGGAGTGCTAAGCCACCCCCTTACAGAAAGAATTCACAATGACTTCTCAACTCCACTCTTCACCTCTACCCAATTGCTCGTGCCCCTAGGAGGAAAACTTGCCCATCATGCAAAAAACTGGACCTCCATCACCAAAGACCGATGCGCCATCAACATTGTATCCCAGGGGTACATATTTTACTTCCACTCACTGCCAACCCCAAAATGGTTCCCAGACCTTCCTCCAAACCAGTGGGCAGAGGCACAAGACCAAGTTCAATCCCTGCTCTCCATAAGGGCAATTCAGCCTGTTCCTGCAGAACAGATAGGTTAGGGGTTTTACTCCAGACTTTTCCTGGTACCCAGAAAAGAGGGCACTTGACACTCTTCTCTACCCATTCCACCCTACCTGTACTCTCTTCTTCATGTCTTTTCCACACTCACCATTACTCTGAACTGTTGATCCCAAGTACTTTAACTCATCCACCTTCGTTAGCTCTACTTCCTGCATCCTCACCATTCCTCTATCCTCCCTCTCATTCACACGCATATATTCTGTCTTAGTCATGCTGACCTTCATTCCTCTCCTCTCTAGAGCATATCTCCACCTCTCCAGGGTCTCCTCAACCTGGTCCTTACAGTCACTACAGATCACAGTGTCATCTGCAAACATCATAGTCCAAGGGGCCTCTTGTCTGATCTTGTCTGTCAACCTGTCCATCACCATTGCAAATAAGAAAGGGCTGAGAGCTGATCCTTGATGTAATCCCACGTCCACCTTAAACGCATCTGTCACTCCCACTGCAGACTTCACTGCTGTCATACTACCCTCGTACATGTCTTGTACCACACTTACATACTTCTCTGTTACTCCTGACTTCCTCGTACAATACGACAACTCCTCTCTAGGCACCCTATCATATGCTTTCTCCAAGTCCACAAAGACACAATGCAACTCCCTCTCTATATTTCTCCATCAACACTCTCGGCGCAAACATCGCATCTGTAGTGTTCTTATCCAGCATGAAACCATACTGCTGATCACTAATCATCACCTCCCTTCTTAACCTAGCTTCCACTACTCTTTCCCATAACTTCAAACTGTGACTGATCAGTTTTACCCCTCTGTAGTTACTACAGCTCTGCACATCACCCTTATTCTTAAAAATAGGTACAAAAGTACTTTTTCTCCACTCCTCAGGCATCCTCTGACTTTCCAAGATTTCATTAAACAGTCTGGTTAAAAACTCCACTGCCATTTCTCCTAAGCACCTCCATGCTTCCACTGGTATGTCATCTGGACCAACAGCATTTCCATTCTTCATCCTCTTCATAGCTGTCCTTACTTCCTCCTTGCTAATCTGTTTCACTTCCTGATTCACTATTGCCAAATCATCCAACCTTCTCTCTCTCTCATTCTCTTCATTCATCAGCCTTTTAAAGTACTCTTTCCATCTGCTCAACACACACTCCTCGCTTGTGAGTACGTTTCCCTCACTATCCTTTATCACCCTTACCTGCTGCACATCTTTCCCAGCTCGGTCCATCTATCTAGCCAATTGGTACAGATGTTCTTCATGTTTCACTGTTGCACTCATTACATTTGGGTAATCTGCTGGCAGGTTGCCCTCAGTCAGCCTGAATAACAAAGTATTGGGTCCTGCGTTGGTTGCTGTCTCCTCTTCCATGACGTCAGGTCATCAGGGGTATAAAACATGCAGCTGACGCCATTTTAATCAGTCTTTCTTGCCGCGCGGTGCCAGAAGCAGTTCGCAAGTGCCGGTCGGCCGACTCCTGAAATTTTCATTTTCGAGTTTCAGAATCGAAGTCTTCAAACTAAAGCTAAGTACCCCATTGGGGAAACTTTTTCTTGCTCCTTACCGATGTCAGTAAAAGTTAATAGTTGCATTACTTGTGGGAAGCAAATACCTCATAAGGATTTTCATTTGTACTGTATTCCTTGCCTAGGCCCTGATCACAACGTGCCTTGCTGTCAGTTTTGTGCTAAATTTGACCAACGTACTATTAAGCGTTGGTATATTTTTGCTTCTAAATATTTTGGTTCAAGATTTAACTACCCTGAAATGTCGTCGGTTAGCAATCAGACTACCAGAGTTCACAAAAAAGCACAAGGAAAAAGACAGAGACAGACTGTTGAGGTCCAAAACCGGCGACGAAGCTTCTCCTAAACCAGTCGCCGGTTCGCCGGTACTCAGTGAGGTGCTTTCGCAGCCCCTGATACCCGCTACGTTTGAGTCGCAGGCCTCTACCGAGACCCATTCAGAGTCCTGTATGCCACGAGATTCTGCAAATATTGAACCTGCGGATATCTCTCCCTTGGATGGGTCCGGAGCCGCTGAGCAGGCACCGGCCTGCTGAGGGTGTTTTCAGGCCTCAACATTTGTATATTAAACTGACGCCATCATCAAAAACAAGGCCAAAACCAATTTCTATGTCTAAAAAGCTAACGCATGAGCCATGTGCTCAGGCCTCTATGCATAAAAAACAAATGATTAAAATGGCTGAGGATTTAATTACCTTGATCAGGGGTTCCCAACCCCCCCCCTGCTAAGAGGCCTAGGCCAAGGCACTGATTATGAATCTTCAGATTAGGTTTTCATTTCTTCCGATTCCTCTTCTGATCAGGAATTTTCTATTCCACCTTATGAGGACTTTGATGCAGAGGAATCCATCCCTTCTGCTTCTCCTTCTGAGGATTACTCTTTTGGAGAAACTTTGCATACTTTAAGGGAACATTTTCACTGGGAGAGTCAGGACGTCTCAGAATCAAAAAAGAGGCTTAGGGATTTTCTTCTTCCTCAGCAATAGACCTTTGGCAATACCTCCTGTATTAGACATTGTTGATGATGTGTTCTCGGAATCAAGCATGGCTCCTGATTCCCTGCCTCCGGCTCCTAGTAAGCCAGACAGATATTACTGGGTTCCTGACTCCCACAAATTTCTTTTCAAAAATCCTGCTGCTGACCCTGAGACTATTTCTCAGGGTCCCAAGGGTGTTAAGGCTTCTACAGTCAAAAATCCTACCCCTTCTGATAGAGATTCCAGGGCGCTGGATAGATGGGGAAAGAAGATTTATATGTCTGCAACCTTGGCAGTCAGGGCTTTAAACTGCCAGTTTCATATGCTTAAATATCAACAACATGTTATGGGCTTACTGAAACAGTAAATGATGTTGATTTCTGATTGTGTGGAAAATAGAGTTACAGGAGCATTCAGCAGAACAGGTTGGAAAGCATACTTTGCAATGTGGTTTTGATTCCTTGGAGGCCTCTTGCAGGGCCGCCGTAACTGGATCTGTGATAAGAAGCCATGCCTGGCTCAAGGAGCAAAATCTGCCTGATCATGTTAAAGCTAAATTGTTGGATGCCCCTTTACAGCATGACAGTCTGTTTGGTAATAAAGCAGAAGAGGTTTTATAGAAAGTGGAAGATGAAGCTAAATCTATGCAAACTAAAAGATGTCCTTCAAGGATGCATCTGCAGTCATAACAAATGGGTTGTCCTGTCGTCAGGCAGCCCTTCGGTCGGACGGATTCCAAAGTCTGGGTCCGGCTTCGGCTGATGTCGCACTTCACCCGACGTCATCTCTGCTGGTCTTCGGGTATAAAGGCATCAGCCGACGCCATTTTCCTCAGTCTTTCTTGCCACGTGGCGCCCGAAGCAGAAGCTGTTCGCAAGTGCCGGTCGGTTAGATCCAGAGATTACTACTACCGAATACTTCAAGACTTCTAAAAAGCTAAGTACCCCGTTGGGGACTCTTTCTTGCCTCAGCCGATGTTAGAAAAAGTCAATAACTGCTTAACTTGTGGGAAACAAATACCTCATAAAGATTTCCACTCTTACTGCCTGCCTTGCTTAGGCCCAGACCACGACCTAGCAGCCTGTTCGCCTGTGCTTCCTTCAACCGACGAACGCTTAGGCGTCGGTCGGAGTTTGCTGAAGTTTTTCGGCTCAGATTTTGCGTACATTATGCCGTCGGATCCTCCGACTACCCACATTGTTAAAAAACGCAAAGAGAAAGACAGACATCATGGACCCGGTTTCGCCGAAACCACGGTTAAGCAAGTCGAGTGTCTCGGTTTCGAGAAAACCGAGAAAACCGGTCAATCTTCAGCCGAATCCACGACTACTACTGAGGCTCCTGCTACCTTAGTTGAATCGGCCTCAGAAGTTTTGCCTACTACTGTGGTTCCTAGTGATTTATCAGACACCATCCCTTTGGATGTCTCTACCCCAGCACGTGGTGCTGCTAGGCCTCCAGCCAAAACTGTTAAATCAGTGCCTGTTAAGCCCCCCTCACACAGGCCCTCTTCTAGTTCACAAATGCTTACTCTGGCAGAGGATTTAATATCCTTAATTAGGGGATCCCAATCTCACCCAGACAGGGCCTCTCAGCCCCCAGAAAAGAGACCCAGAGCAGAGCCCCCCGAGCCAGTGTCCTCTGATGATTCTTCGGATGACTCAGACATTACAGATCAGCCAGAGGCTCCTTTTTCTACTTATGAAGATTCCGATGCTGAAGAATCCATTCCATCTGCCTCTCCACCAGAGGAATTTTCCTTTGGGGAAACCTTACATGCCATGAGAGAACAATTCCAATGGCAGGGACAAGATTTCTCAGATTCAAGAAAAAGGCTTAGGACATTTCTGCACTTACCACAACATAGCTATATTAGCTATACCTCCAGTACTGCCTGTTGTGGATGATGCATTTAATGATGTTTGCACTGCTCCTGATACTTTACCTCCAGCCCCTGCCAAACCAGATAGATTTTACAGGGTGCCAGACACTCATCACCACCTATACAAGGCCCCACTTGCAGATCCTGAGACTATATCCCAGGGCCTAAGGCAGTAGCCTCGACCTCAGCAAAAAACCCTATTCCTTCTGAAAGGGAATCCAGGTCCTTAGAGAGATGGGGGAAAAAAGTTTACACATACTCTTTCAGCTAGAGCTTTAAACTGTCAGTTTCATATGATCCAATACCAAGAGTTTATGCTTGATCAGTTAACTAAGAAACTGTCCTCTGATGACTCCTTAGATAAGAAATATGTTTTAGAAATGGTGAATAACATTCAGCAGGTTAGCAACCATTCTTTAAAATGTGGCTATGATGCACTGGAGGCTTCATTTAGATCAGCCATGACTGGCACAGTGATAAGAAGGCATGCGTGGTTGAAAGAACAGGTCTTGCCGGATCATGTTAAAGCAAAGCTGTTAGATGCTCCTATGGATAAGGCCAGTCTATTTGGTACACCTGCTCAGCAAGTAATGAAGAAAATGGAAGAGAAGGCAAAATCTGTACAAACAGTTAAGGATTTCTTACAGGTTCAGCCCCCAAGGTTTAGCAGGAACTGGCCTGCCAAAAATTGGTCATTCCAGACTCCTCAAAATCTCAGAGAGGCAGGAATAGACGCTCCAGAGGCAGAAATCAATCCAGAGGAGGTGCCTACAGAGGACGACAGTGGCAAGGCAATAACCGAGGCACAGACACAACCACTGCCACTGCAACAGGACAATCACAGTGACTTGGCTCTGACACCGCCTACTAGGGAGCAAATAGCAGCACCTTTAGGCGGAAAAGTTAGCCTTATTTTCGAAAAATTGGCACTATATCACAAAAGACAAGTGGATTTTGCAAACCATAGACCGAGGCTACAGGTTCCACTTCCACACCTTACCAGTAAAAAGAGGAATGCCAAACCTACCTCCAAATCAAAAAACAGAAGCTCTAAAGCAGATAGCGCAATTAACAAAGATGAGAGCTGTGGAAAGAGTACCAATAACAGAACAGGGCAAAGGATTCTACTCCAGACTCTTCCTAGTACCAAGAAAAGAGAAAAGTTGGAGACCTATTCTCGACCTGTCCGTCTTAAACACATACATCATTGTCCCAAAATTCAAAATGCTGACCCTACAGCAACTTCTTCCCATGCTGGGCAAGGAGTGTTGGCTGGTAACTCTAGATCTCAAGGAGGCATACCTGCACGTCCCCATACGACCAAATTGCAGATGATACCTCAGGTTCTTGCAGGATCAGAGCATTATCAACTCTCAGCATTGCCCTTTGGCTTATCTACTGCGCCCAGAGTATTCACAAAATGCCTGGCATCAGTAATCGCTCACTGCAGGCTACAGGGAATCCAAATTTATCCATACCTGGACGACTGCCTGTTACAAGCGGACAACAGAAGCAAGCTGACAACAGATTTACAAAGAGTCATTTGCTTACTACAAGCCCTGGGATACACAGTCAATTTACAAAAGTCAAGACTGATACCATCCCAAACAAGAACATTCTTGGGTGCGGAATTGGACACAGTAAAACAAATGGCATTCCTAACTGCAGCAAAACAAAAACAACTCCCTCTTTACTTCTTGGCATTAACAAAGCAGAACAAACTAACAGCAAGAAAAGTACTACAGGCCTTGGGCTTCATGGCATCATGCATAATCTTGGTCCCACATGCCAGACTGCATATGAGAAAGCTACAGTGGTACCTAAAGAATTTATGGTCTCAACACAGGCACAGCTTAGAAACTGAAATCCCACTAATCCCATGCCTGAAACAGGAGTTCCTATGGTGGGCTCAAGCATGCCAGTCAAACCCAGGCTTGCCCTTCCACAACTTTCAAGCAAGCCAAACCATCACAACGGACCTCAGACCTAGGCTGGGGGCACATGTTGGACAAATGCATACAAGGATTGTGGACTCCAGACCAGCTGCACCTGCACATAAACCAAAAAGAAATGCTGGCAGTAAAACTAGCAATCCAGAAATTCAGACCATTCCTCAAAGAAGGCCATTTAATGATAAGGACAGACAACACCACAGTCATGTGGTACATCAACAAACAGGGAGGCACTCATTCATGCCCCCTATGCAGAATGACTCTGGACCTTTGGAATATGTCTCTGAGCTACAACATCCAGTTACAGGCAATATTTGTACCGGGAAAAGAAAACACCCTAGCAGACATGTTAAGTAGAACCACCTCGGATGCTCACGAATGGATGCTACACCCGGACATCTTCAAGGCCATCACAAAGAAATGGGGAATGCCACAAATAGACCTATTCGCATCCCCACCAATCACCAGCTCAAAAAATTCTGCACAAGGACATACCACCCACTTGCATGGAAGGTGGACTCTCTATCCTTCAGTTGGAAAGGCCTGACAGCATATGCGTTTCCACCTCTTCCTTTGATGCACAAGGTACGACTGAAAATCAAAGAGGAACGTCCAAGGATAATCCTGATAGCTCCGAATTGGCCAAGACAACACTGGTATCCATTGCTGAGGAGCATGTCTCAGGGGAGAATGCGGTTAATACCCCTGATGACTTTGATGTTAACTCAGAACAACTACAACATCATGCACCCAAACCTAAAAACCTTGCAACTGACTGCCTGGAACATCACATAGCAGCAACTAACCCAGACCTATCCCAAAGGGTTAAAGACATTATCCTTGAAGCCCGCAGACCTTCAACAAGAAGGAACTATGCAGGAAAATGGAAAAGGTTTGTCATTTGGAGTACTGAAAGAGGAAAAGATGTGTCGAACATAGATATTGCTAACATCCTGGAGTACTTGGCAGAGCTTCTACATACAGGCCTGTCCTATTCTTCCATCAAGATACATGCATCAGCTATTTCAGCAGAATACAGCTTCGATCCACCTGTCTTTTCGCATCCTCTACTCAGGCAGTTCCTCAGAGGGATCAAGAATGTAAAACCTCCTAGGAAACCACCATTACCAGCATGGGACTTGAACTTTGTGCTAGAAAAACTGACACTCCTCCATTTGAACCAGCAGCAACAGCAGATCTTCAACACCTATCATGGAAAACTGCTTTCCTACTGGCAATTACTTCAGCAAGGAGGGTTTCGAACTACAGGCCTTAATGGCAGTACAACCCTTCCTAATCTTCCATCAAGCTAGGGTGTCCATGAGAACTAATCCTACATTTATGCCTAAGGTGGTATCCAGAGTGTCTTTAAACCAGGCAATCCACCTACCTACCTTCTTTCCCAATCCACAGAACAGGGGAAAGACTGCTGCATACCTTGGATGTACATAGACAGTTACGCTACTACCTGGACAGAACCAAAGGTGACAGAAAACTGACCAGCTTTTAGTAGCCTATGCAACAGGAAGGAAGGAAAAGCAATTTCCAAACAGACAATCTCCAAATGGATAGGAACTTGCATAAGATTCTGTTACTCCTACCATGGAAAACCAATTCCACAGAACATAAGACCTCATTCTACAAGGGCTACAGCCACTACCACAGCTTTCTTACGAGGAGTGGCAACCAAGGACATTATTGAGGCGGCTACTTGGACCTCCGTGCATACATTTGCCAAACATTATAATTTACCTCTATACTCTAGATCCCGAGCAGGGTTTGCCACTGCTGTACTGCAAGGGATCCTAACTACACCATAATTCTTCTTCCTCCCCTAGTTTGGCTATGGTATTCTACCCATTTGTTATGACTGCAGATGCATCCTTGAAGGACATAGTACAGTTTTGTACCAACCATAAATGTAGATGTCCGAACATGATTGCATCTGCAGTCAGGATTACCCACCCTCCTTCCCCTCTGTGGTACTCCTAGGGTATTTACGCTCCTAATAGCTAGCTGGGGGGGAGTCTCTTATGGTGTATTTGTTTGTATATATGTACATACATGCTTATTTTTTGTGTTTGCCTTCAACTATTTTGGAAACATTGGCATTTATCCAAAATTTAGCTTTCCAAGAGGGCAACTGGCATCTGGGGCAAGAAACACTGAGGAAAATGGCGTTGGCTGATGCCTTTATACCCGAAGACCAGCAGAGATGATGTCGGGTGAAGTGCGACATCAGCCGGACCCAGACTTTGGAATCCGGCCGACCGAAGGGCTGCCTGACGACAGGACAACCCATTTGTTATGACTGCAGATGCTATCCTGTTCGGACATCTACATTTATGGTAGGTACAAAACTGTACTATTTCTTGCAAGTGCAGCCACCCAGGTTCAGTAGGCACTGGCCTACTAAGAATTGGTCCTTTCCTGTGTCCAACAGAGACGCTCAGGGCAAACCCAGGTGCTCCAAAGGCTCCAGATATCAATCACAAGGATCTTACAGGTCAAAGCAATGGGGTGCTTCCACCTCCAAATCAGGAGGTAACAAAGCACAACCCTACAGTAAACAGTATCAATGACTTTCCTCTGCCATCTCCAAGCACTTCTCTTTTGGCAGCCCCTTTGGGGGAAAACTAGCACTTCATTCTCAAAACTGGCATTTAATTACCCAGGACAAGTGGGTATTAAACATAGCATCCCAGGGGTACAGATTTCATTTCCAAGTCATGTCCCTCATGGATATGGGGGCTATTCAACCAATACCAGAAAAGGAAAAAGGACAAGGACTTTATTCAAGACATTTCCTGGTACCCAGAAAAGAAATATCATGGCGTCCAATTCTGGACTTATCAATTCTAAACACGTTCCTGGACATTCCAAAATTCAAAAGGCTGACTTTACAACAGCTACTACCTATGCTAGGCAAGAATGCCTGGTTGGTAACACTAGACTTAAGAGGCATACCTGTATATCCCAATAAGTGAATCTTTCAGAAGATACCTCCGCTTCAAAGCAGGCTTTTTGCATTACCAATTCTCTGCACTGCCCTTTGGCTTATCTACTGCGCCCAGGGTCTTTACAAAGTGCCTGGCACCAGTAATTGCATTTTGCAGACAAAGAAACATTCAAATTTATCCTTATCTGGACGATTGTCTCATTCAGGCAGAGGACAAGGACATTCTTCTTCAGCATCTGGCATTTGTAAAACGGCTTCTAGCATGCCTAGGGTACACCATAAACAAAAAGAAATCACAACTGGTACCCTCTCAAGTAATTACATTCCTGGGTGCAAGCTTGAATACAACTGCCCAGATGGCTTACCTCACGCCAGACAAACAAATTCAATTGACCTACTTCAAACAAGTGGCAACAAAAACCCAGCTATCTAGAAGACTAATTCTGCAGGCGTTGAGGTTCATGGCCTCCTGCATTCTACTAATTCCATATGCGAGACTGCATATAAGGAAACTTCAATGGTATCTAAAAAGCTTATGGAGTCAACATTGTCACAGCCTGGAAACGATGATTCCTCTCATTCCCTGCCTGCAACAGGAGTTTCTTTGGTGGGCAGAGACATGTCACCAAAATAAGGGACTGTCATTCATTCTACCCCCTGCCACCCAAACCCTAACTACAGACGCATCAGACTATGCTTGTTGGGCCCATCTGGCAGGGAGATGCATTCAGGTCAAATGGAGCCCAAACCAAATGCATCTACATATCAACTAGAAGGAAATGCTAGCTGTTCAGAATGCTGTTGACAGCCTTCGAGGACTTCCTTCATCCAGGACAACTACTGAAAAAGACGGACAACACCACAGTTACGTGGTACATAAACAAGCAGGGGGGTACCCACTCCTACCCCCTTTGCAGACTAGCCATGGCCTTGTGGAACACAGCCTTGACTTACCAAATACATCTTCAAGCTAAATTCCTGCCAGGAAAGCAAAATACTCTGGCAGACGACCTAAGCAGAAATGTTATGGACCCACACGAATGGAAGCTGGATCCACAAATCTTCATCATGTTAACACAAAGATGGAGGAGCCCAGACATAGATCTATTTGCCTCCCCAAAACTACCAGTTGGACAAATTCTGCAGAAGAACTCATCACAAAAAAGCATGGAAAGTGGATGCTGTATCTTTCAGCTGGAAAACCCATCAGTGTATGCCTTTCCCCCTCTGCCTCTACTCTCCAAGGTCTTACTAAAAGTCAGACAGGAAAAACCAAAAATGATTCTAATTGCTCCGGACTGGCCTCGCCAACACCAGTACCTGCTTCTAAGGAATATGTCACACCTTCCTCCATGATACTTGCCTCAAACACCTCACCTGTTGTCTCAGCAGAACTATCAAATTCTGCACACTCCGCTCCAAACTCTGAATCTTGCAGCATGGCTAATCAACTAATTTCACCAACCACATCTCTCAGTAAACCTGTGATGGATGTTGTTTTGGAGGCCAGAAGGCCTAGTACTAGAAAATCTTATGCTGATAAATGGAAGAGATTCTGTGTTTGGAACCAAGCACAAGGAATAGACACAGCAAAGCCCAATATTCCTCAGATTTTGCAATACTTAACTGAGATGCTTCACAAGGGCCTATCTTTTTCTTCAATAAAAATCCATGCCTTTGCCATCTCGGCTCATTACAACACAGAGCCTCCCCCTTTTCCCATCCCCTGCTAAAACAGTACCTCAGAGGGGCCAAAAAGTTTAAGGCCTCCCAGGTGAGCGCCAACTCTTGCATGGGACCTCAATTTTGTGCTGGAAAAACTCACCCTACCTCCTTTTGAACCAGCAGCTACTGCGGAAATAAAATTTCTTTCTTGGAAGACAGCCTTTCTTTTGGCAGTCACTTCAGCTAGAAGGGTTTCAGAACTACAGGCTCTTGTGGCAGTGGAGCCTTTTATTATTTTTTTACCTGGACAGGGTGGCCCTCAGAACCAATCTTTCTTTTATGCCTAAGGTGGTATCCAGTGTGGCTCTTAACCAGACCATTCACCTGCCAACTTTATTCCCAAATCCGCAGAACAAGGGGGAGCAGATTCTGCATTCATTGGATGTACACAGACAACTAAGATTCTACTTGAACAGGACAAAATCTCTAAGAAAGTCTGAGTAACTACTGGTGGCATTTGCTGCAGGATCAGAGGAGAAGGCTATATCAAAGCAGACTATTTCTAAATGGATAAGCTATTGCATTAGTTTCTGCTACTTGCACCATGGTAAACCTGTGCCCAAGGGGATCAGATCCCATTCCACCAGGGCTGCCTCTACTTCAGCAGCTTTTCTCAGAGGGGTCCCTACCAGAGACATTCTAGAAGCTGCTACTTGGAGCTCAGTTCATACGTTCACAAAGCAATACCATTTACCTCTCTTTTCTAAATCCAGGGCAGGCTTTGCCACTGCAGTCCTGCAGGGCCTTATAGCTGCTCCTAAAGCTGTTTAGTTCCATCCTCCCATCCATAGCTTTGGGATTCTACCCAAATGTAATGACTGCAACAGTAAAACACGAAGAACATAGTACAGTTGTGTACACTTACCATAAATGTAGATGTTTGAGTGTATTCACTGTTGCAGTCCAGATTACCCACCTGCCAGCCCCCTTTCTATATCTTTTCTTTCCTTCACTATACTCAAAAGCCTTTGTGGTGTATTTGCTTTTAGTTGAAGGTAAATTGTATGTGTTCTAAAGTGCATTTATATATTTATAGTTTTTATATAGATATATATATATATATATATATGTATATATTTGCTCCCCATTTGGGGGGCACCTGACATCTAGGGCAAGGAAAAACTGATTAAAGTGGCGTCGGCTGCATGTTTTATACCCCTGACGACCTGACGTCATGGAAGAGGAGATGGCAACCTATGCAGGACCCAAGACTTTGTTATTCAGGCCGACTGAGGGCAACCTGCCAGCAGATTACCCAAATGTAATGACTGCAACAGTGAATACACTCAAACATCTACATTTATGGTAAGTGTACACAACTGTACTGTCCTTTTCTCCCTCTTTAGTGTCCAACCTTTCATACAGCTCTCCGTATGCCTTATCCTTAGCCTTCACCACCTCTCTCTTTACCATGGTCCTCATCTCCTTATACTCCTGTCTACTTTCTTCATCTCTCTGACAATCCCACTTCTTCTTCGCTAGCCTCTTCCTCTGTATACTCTCCTGTACTTCTTCATTCCACCACCAGGTCTCCTTGTCCGCCTTCCTCTGCTCAGATGTCACACCAAGCACCATTCTAGCTGTCTCCCTTACCATCTCTGCTGTAGTTACCCAGCCATTCGGTAACTCTTCACTGCCCCCCCCCAGTGCCTGTTTTAACTCTTCCCTGAACTCCACCTCACAATCACCCTTTTTCAACTTCCACCATTTGATCCGTGGCACTGCTCTCACACTTGTCCTCCTCTTCTTGATCACCAACGTCATCCTACAGACCACCATTCTATGCTGCCTAACTACACTTTCCCCTGTTACCACTTTACAGTCTCCAATCTCCTTCAGACTGGTCCTCCTGCATAGGATATAATCCACCTGTGTGCATCTTCCTCCACTCTTGTATGTAACCTTATGCTCCTCCCTCTTCTTAAAATATGTATTTACCACAGCCATGTTCGCGAATGTCAGCAAAGCCCTGGATGAAGGCACAAACAGTACATACAACCTATCTTGACTTGGTCAAGGCTTTTGACACAATTCCCCATTCAGGCATCATTGAGAAACTCACCCAGCTGGGATTAACCCATATGTCACTAGATGGGTAGCCAACTGACTCAGACAGAACGCATAAAGTCAAAGTTGGGGATTCCACCTCTACAAGCAAACCAATTACCAGTAGTGTACCACAAAGATCTGTGCTGGGCCCCCAACTGTTTGGAATTTATTTCTCAGAAGTCCAGGGGAAAATAGATGGCCTGTGGCTTACCAAGTTCGTCGATGACTATAAACTGGGTGCAGTCATTGAGTCCTTCAATGATGTTGACATACTACAAAAAGGGCTTACACAGATACATGATTGGTGCCAAAGCGACTTGAACTAAATGTAAAAAAGTGTGTCATCATCCCTTTCGGCAAAGAAGTCCCTGCAAATTACAGTATTAACAGTAGCCCCCTTAGCTCAAACCCTGTGGTGAGAGATTTGGGAACACAGGTTGATAGCAACCTTAACTTCGATCACTGTGTCCACAGTGGTTGCACATCACATAAGTAAGGGCATCGCATCTAGAGCTAAGGATAACTCCCTATACTCCTCTCTCATCAGACCACTAATAGAGTACAGCGCTCCCTTCTTTACGTACCTCACCAGACACCTGCAGCAGCTGAAAAGACCTCTGAGATTTCTCACTAAGAAAATTCAGGACCTTAAATACATGACCTAGATTGATAGACTGAAGGCCCTCTCACTGTACTCTGCATCTTACAGACTGCTGAGAGGCAACTTTTGCCTGGCCTACAGAGCAGTCTTGGACCCTGCCCTAATCGAAATGCTGCACATCCGCAAGTCAGATGAGACCAGATTCACTCACTCTAAGGATCTTAACCTAACCTGCGACATTAACAGGACATGATGGAGAGACAGACATGCTAACCAGAGATTGCCCCTGCTCTGGAATAGACTCCCAATAAATGTAAAACAAGCTCCTCAATGACCCTATTTAAGCGTAGCTTAGGCAACTGAGTGGGAAACCATTAATTTACCCCGGGGGTGTCACCTATGTCCCTCTTGGATAAGGGCATCGGTGCTGATCATAGACTTGCACTGCAAATATAGCCAGTATAACTTGGTCAATAAGGGAACAAGGGTATAACATGGCTAGGTTTATAAAGGCCCGAGGGCCAATAGTGTAGTAACCTCCAATGAACCTATGTCTAGCACAGAAACAGAATCCAGAGGACCTCTCTCCTCATGTTACAAATACAAGTGTACTCACATTATAGTGTATTTTTACAAGAGGACATCTGAACTTAGAACACCACCAGATAATAATGTTGGCTGACCACCTCTTTGATTGGAAGGCACACAATACCATAATATCATCAGAGCTACTGAATGAAGACTGTGCTGATATTCATGCAATGATTGGGAAGAAAAGTGGCACATTTCTGTAAGGCATGCCATCTGTAATTACAGTATTAAGGGAACAGAAGTGATCTTTATTTCCAATAACCCACAGTCCATTAATAAGAAAGAAAAATAAACCAGAAGAGTTCAGCAACTTTTATGCAAGCATTCAGATGCTTTTACCTTTTGAAAGAGATGGACGTGGCATATATGCATAACCAGCCACCCATGCAGCAAGATATGTAAAGCCTCTGATTAGTTCATCTAATCTTCTGTATAACATCAGCCTAAAAATGCATGCAGTGTTCTGCCACTCAGCACAGACATAAGGAGACAAGAAACCAGCATAACAATGCAACTTGGCTCAAATTCACTTCACTCCTAAGGGCCCATCTGGATAAACATCACTATGCAAAAACAGCCGTCTCTAAACAGCACATAAAATATGCTGTACGAGAAATAAGGAATGTTACACACATGGTGCTAATGGACATCAAACCAGTTTCTGAGTTCCTTTACTTATTGTAACACAGAGCAGAGGTGGAAGTGGGAGGGGATAACCTGTAACTTCTGTTCAGCTGCTGAGCAGATGCACCAATATCAAAGGTACAAAACTTTGGTAATTTATTAGACATCTGATGCAAATACTAATATGATACTATATTATTTTTTAAGCAAGAACAGTCACAAAAAAAGCCTTACTAATACCAATACAATACAAATGCTTCATGCACTACATATACCATGAAACAGCAATATTTTATAAACTTGCATCCTGTTAACTACTGACACACACACACACACACACACACACACACACACACACACACACACACACACACACACACACACACATGCAGATTAATTTTACAAGGATAATCGGCAGGACAAACAAATTAAGTGAAAAGTAAGAAAAATAAGAAAATCTGGCATCCAAGTCTATATTTCAGCCTCTACAGAAGCCAGACTCATTTTGTATACAAACATTGTTAAGCTTCAGTTTTATGTAATCCTTTGTAGAAATACTTTCAGTTTGGTAGACTTGGAGGTAAACGTAATTTAAACAAAACTGGAAAGTTATTTCATCAACAGTACAGAAGCAAAGTTTACATCAAGAATTGGCAAATGCATTTTAATTCACTTCTAAGTTAAAAAATTAAAGGAATGTTTAACTTGGTATCTAGAACAAGTTATTCACGTTTATTTGTCTTATTTCATTTTTTATTCTATTCGCTATATCTTACTAACTTTTTCTTGTTTTGCTCCCATGGGTAGTTCCAATAGGCAATCAAAAAACAAACAAAAAAAAAATACAGAGAAAAAAAGCATACTGCAAAATAAAAACAGAAATAATTTCCCTGTAATCTGCAAACAATAAAAGAGGCAACTGGAAGTGTGTGTTGTAATGTCTTAGAAAATGTAAAAAATATACACACAGAATAAAAAGGAGGGAAAATTTAGTACACAAATACATAAAATGTCTGTAAACATTTTATTTCTCTACATACATGTATACAACGCACATAACACAAGCACTCAGGTCACTCCACAGCAAGTACAAATATGACTCTGTCATTGTACATGCCGGTGTGAACGACCTGAGACGTACCTCCCTGGACTACATGAAAAGAGACATAGAGGAGCTCTCTGATTATGTAGCCCAGGCCGGTATGACCCTGACCCTGAGCAGCATCTTACCCTCACCAAGAATGATGCCACAGTACAAAGACAAAATGATCGGTTTTAACAATTGGCTTAATTACTGGTGTCATTCTAAGGGGATCCAATGTCTGTCTGCTTGGGATGACATGCTTGACAAGCCACGCTGCTTCGCAAGGGATGGCTTGCACCTGTCACCCCTGGGCTTCCGGATATTGGCCAAGGTTCTTGCCACCCTTATAGTGCCTTTTTAGGCAAGGCTCAAATGACAAACCTACCTCCGTAGAAAACACAAGTGGAAAAAAACTAAGGGTAATGCTGCTCAATGCCAGAAGTCTAAACCTCAAGATGCACGCCCTCGAAGCCCTCCTCAGTATGGAGAACATTGGTGTCTGTGCAGTGACTGAAACCTGGTTCAAGGCTCCTGAGAGCACCCCAGCACTATCAGGTTTTACCTCATATCATGCTTTCCGGCCCCAAAACTTGGACCGAACCACAAAAGGAGGGGGAGTATCCATATTCATCAAAGATACCCACACCTCCAGGTTAGTGGCAACGCACGAAGCATCGGAGACCATCCAGGTGCAACTATCCATAGGCAAAACTGTCTTACAGTTTGTAGCATGCTACAGACCACCCTCTCAAACTCAGGAACCCTACACAGCCTTCCTGAAGACACTGGAGAGTATGAATGTCTCTCCAAATACCATCATATTGGGAGACTTCAACTACCCGAACATAGACTGGGAACATTACTCAAGCCCCAACACCCTAGCCCAAAGGTTCCTAGAATTCATAAATATGCGATGGAACAACTAGTCAGCATTCCCACAAGAGGAGACCATATACTAGACCTGATCATCACAAACATGGGGACAAAATGCTCCACACCGGAAGTATATCCCTCTTTGGGTAAGATCAGACCATAAATTAATCTCACTGGAAATCCACATCCCGCCCCCACCCCCTGCACAAAAGACCACAGTGAAGAACTTCTCAAAAGCCAACTTCACACTTCTTAAGACTGAAGTGGTGTCCTTCAAGGCCCCTGGGCCAGTGGAGACCACAACCCACACTGCTGAATCCTTTACAAATGCCTTCTACGGGCACCTTCAAGAATGCATGGATCATGCAATCCCAAATAAAACCAAGACCCATTCCCCCAAAGGCAGGCGCCCGGTCTGGTGGACCCCAGCCATAAACAAACTTTACAACAGGAGGAGGAAGCTACTACATGACAGAGCAAAAAGGCATCTCTGATCAGTACTAGCAAAAAACTACGATCACTCATAAAGTCATCCAAGGCCAACTTTGAGAGAAAAATCGCAAAAGACACAAAAGACAATCACAAGGCCTTCTTTAGCTATGTTAGAAACCTGGGTGGAAACTCCCAGATATGCTCAGAGTTAGTCCAGAATGACACAAAATACACTGAACCCACCGACATTGCCAACATTCTGGCAGACAGGTTCAGTGCAAATTTCTCCTCCCCCCCCCAAAAGGAGAAATAACCATCCCAGCAGAGTGTAGCCTCCCTAACATCTCAGATGCCCAGGTGAGAGCCGCCCTCTAAAGCTAAAAACACAGCATCAATGGGACCGGACGGTGTCCCGGCTGTGTGCTACATGAACTCAAGAGGAACTAAACCCACACACAAGGCTGCTGTTTAATCTTAGCCTTACGACAGGATACGCCAAAGAGTGGCGACGGCAACAGTGGTCCCACTTCACAAAGGCGGTGCTTCTACGGACCCTGGAAATTACCGCTCCATAAGCTTGACGAGCCTGGTCTGCAAAGCTATGGAGAGGATCATTATGGAACTCATAAACAAAGGCATTGGGACCTACAGACATTGGATCCTACCCAATTTGGCTTTGTCAAGGGCAGATCCTGCCTTTTGAACTTGGTCGACTTTTTTGAAACAGTCACAAAGGCCATTGATGAGGGTAAGGCAGTTCACACAGCCTACCTTGACCTTGCAAAAGCCTTTGACACAATACCCCACTCAGGCATCATAGACAAACTCACCAGCTTAAATGTAAACCCATATGTCACAAGATGGGTTGCAAACTGGCTCAAGGACAGAACCCACAGGGTCAGAGTTGCTGGAGCTATGTTAGACTCTAAGCCAGTCTGGCGGTGTCCCACAGGGCTCAGTCCTGGGACCCTCTTGTTCGGCTTTTATTCTTCCGAGGTACAGGCAAACATAGGAGGATTGTGGCTGACAAAATTCGCAGATGACTGCAAACTGGGCACCATAATTGATACTCCAGCAGACACAAACATCCTTCAGAGAGGCCTCATAGAAACGGATAATTGGTGCCAGAGCCATGGCCTTAAGCTGAATGCCAAAAAATGTATAGTCATACCCTTTGGGAAAAACAAGGTACCCACAAATTACCACATAGGTGGTAATCCATTAATCGGAAGAGGTAATCAGGGACCTAGGGACCCAGGTTGACAGTAACCTCTCATTTGACACTCACATTGCCAAAGTGGTTAGGAAGACCTTCTATATTACCCACCTTATCATGAAGGGTTTCACATCTAGATCAAGAGAGGTCATTGTGCCCCTGTACTCTTCTCTTATCAGGCCAATGATTGAGTACAATGCCCCATTTGGGATGTATCTTACCCGACACCTGCAGCAGTTGGAAAGACCCCAAAAGTTCCTCACTAAGAGGATAAAGGGTCTTAAACATATGTTATATGCTGCCCGACTGAAAAAACACCAGCTCTATTCAGTCGCATACTGCCTACTCAGAGGTGATCTGTGCCTGACGTACAAGGCCATGTCCAATCCGGAATTAATGGACATGCTCCACCTCAGAAAATCCAAATGCATCAGAGCCGTGAGAGCAAGAGACCTAAACCTCAACACAGAAATAAATAGGACGTGCTGGAGGGACAGATTCATAACCCAGAGGCTCCCTACACTCTGGAACAGAATCCCTATCCATGTCAGGCAGAGCCCCTCACTAACTCTATTCAAGAGAAATCTTGACGAGTGGATGGGAGATCGTAGGTTTACCCCGGGGGTCATCTCTGTGTCACTACTAGACAGAGGCACAGTAAACTAAACCCTAAATGGGCGTAGTATTCTCATCCTAAGGGGTGGTGAAAGCCACACACACTCTGGCTAGGCTTATAAATGCCCTAGGGCAGATAGCCTAGTACGAACCTATGAACACACACACACACACACACACACACACACACACACACACACACACACACACACACACATATATGTATGCACCTCTCTCATTCTCTCTCTTTCTAAATATACATACATATGTAAGTGTGTGAATCTCACTGTCACTCTCTTTGTGTGTGTGTGTGTGTGTGTGTATATATATATATATATATATATATATATATATATATATATATAGAGACACACACACACACACACACACACACACACACACACACACACACACACACACACACACACACACACACAGAAATACCCCATATAATCAAATATTCATTATACTGAGGGCAAGATTCAATAAAGCCTACACTAAGTGTACATGATATGTATGCAATAAAATTGTTATCACATTTTTGTGCTTTCTAGTCACTCAGAAAGATTGTATTAAGTGTACATGTAGTCTACACTTTGGGGTAATCTTTATGAATCCCTGTCAATATTTAAAGCTGCAAGAATATCTGTAGGAAAACTAAATTAGGAGGAAGAAGGTATGTGTAATGTCTGTGCTGTCTGTTCTGTCTGTGCAGTCAGAACAGTGTAAACTTATAGTGAACAGACAATACAAATTAAACACAGAGACTGTGCCAAAAACCTTCTTAATCCAATACTATCAGTAACATCAACGTACTGTGCTAAAACCATATTCAAATTGTTTAACGGTCCCTAGAGGTTGAAGCTTGAATAAGTTACTATTTAAACAGCAAGGACGCAATTTTAAATATTTGTCTATTTAAAATTGTGTCATTGCTGTTTAAATAAATATTAATTTAAGAAGGTTTTGGCACAGTCTCTGTGTTAATTTGTTTTTGATTGGACAGTTTGAATCATGTGACACTTTTGTCTGAACTTTTAAATGAGCATTCTCTGAGTTAGACTTTTATGGTTCTGATAAAGTCCTGACATTTGTAGAATGAAAGTGATTGACCATAAGTTTGCATAATTATATGGTTTTAATGTGTTTTTACATTATCTCTTACTTTTAATAAACCGCAAGTGGATTCTATAACGGATGGCTTCAAGACTGGTTTTATTTGGAGGTACACATCCTAGTGCGAGCACTACGAGAGAATTTTTCTTTGGTTTGTGGTTTTAGTGATGTCCTTCAAGGATGCATCTGCAGTCCTAACAAATGGGTTGTCCTGTCGTCAGGCAGCCCTTCGGTCGGCCGGATTCCAAAGTCTGGGTCTGGCCTCGGCTGGTGTCGCACTTCACCCGACGTCATCTCTGCTGGTCTTCGGGTATAAAGGCATCAGCCGACGCCATTTTCCCAGTCTTCTTGCCGCGTGGCGCCGAAGCAGAAGCTGTTCGCAAGTGCGGTCGGTCAGATCCAGAGATTACTACTACCGAATACTACTTCAAGACTTCTAAAGCTAAGCACCCGTTGGGGACTCTTTCTTGCCTCAGCCGATGTCAGAAAAAGTGAATAACTGTTTAACTTGTGGGAAACAACTACCTAATACAGATTTCCACTCTTTCTGGTAACGTTGTTTAGCTCCAGACCACGGCGTAGCAGCCTGTTTAGCCTGTGCTTCTTTCAACCGCGAACGCTTAGGCGTCGGTCGGAGTTTGCTGAACAGTTTTTCGCTCAGATTTTACGTACATTATGCCGTCGGATCCTCCGACTTCTCAAATTGTTAAGAAACGAAAAGGACCGACACTCGCGGTCCGCTGGTTTCGCCGAAACCACGGTTACAAACCGCGAAGTGTCTCGGTTTCGCCGAAACCGAGCAAACGGGTCAATCTTCAGCCGAATCCATGACTACTACCGAGGCTCCTGCTACCCTAGCAGAATCGGCCTCTGAAGTTTTGCCTACTAATGTGGTTTCCCTAGAATTATCGGACACCATCCCTTTGGATGTACCTACCCCAGCACGTGGTGCTGCTAGGCCTCCTGCAGCCATGTCTATAAAGGCCTTTGCCAGGGCTAAAGCAGCCAAAACTGCTAAGTCTGTGCCTGTTGAGCCCCCCTCTCACAGGCCCAGTTCCAGTTCCCAAATGCTTACTCAGGCAGAGGATCTCATCTCTTTAATAAGGGGATCCCAATCTCACCCAGACAGGGCCTCTCAACCTCCAGAAAAGAGACCTAGAGCAGAGCCCCCTGAGCCAGTGTCCTCAGATGACTCTTCTGATGATTCAGACAATACAGACCATCCAGAGGCTCCTTTTTCTACTTATGAAGATTCCGATGCTGAATAATCTATACCTTCTGCCTCTCCACCAGAGGAATTTTCCTTTGGGGAAACCCTACATGCCATGAGAGAACAATTCCAATGGCAGGGACAAGATTTCTCAGATTCAAGAAAAAGGCTTAGGACCTTTCTACACTTACCGCAACATAGGCCCTTAGCTATACCTCCAGTTCTTCCTGTTGTGGATGATGCATTTAATGATGTTTGCACTGCTCCCAGCCCCTGCCAAACCCGATAGGTTTTACAGGGTACCGGACACTCATCACCACTTATACAAGGCTCCCCTTGCAGATCCTGAGACTATCTCCCAGGGGCCTAAGGCAGTAGCTCCGACCTCAGCGAAAAACCCTCTCCCTTCTGAAAGGGAATCCAGGTCCTTAGAGAGATGGGGTAAAAAAGTATACACCTCTGCTACTCTCTCAGCTAGAGCTTTAAACTGTCAGTTTCATATGATCCAATACCAAGAGTTTATGCTTGATCAGTTAACTAAGAAACTGTCCTCTGATGATTCCTTAGATAAGAAATATGTTTTAGAAATGGTGAATAACATTCAGCAGGTTAGTAACCATTCTTTAAAATGTGGCTATGATGCACTGGAGGCTTCATTTAGATCAGCCATGACTGGCACAGTTATAAGAAGGCATGCATGGTTGAAAGAACAGGTCTTGCCGGATCATGTTAAAGCAAAACTATTAGATGCCCCTATGGATAAGGTCAGTCTATTTGGTTCTCCTGCCCAGCAAGTAATGAAGAAAATGGAAGAGAAGGCAAAATCTGTACAAACCGTTAAAGATTTCTTACAGGTTCAGCCCCAAGGTTTAGCAGGAACTGGCCTTCCAAAATTGGTCCTTTCCAGACTCCTCTAAATCTCAGAGAGGCAGGAATAGACGCTCCAGAGGCAGAAATCAATCCAGAGGAGGTGCCTACAGAGGACGCCAGTGGCAAGGCAATAACCAACGAGGCACAGACACAACCACTGCCACTACAACAGGACAAACACAGTGACTTGGCTCTGACACCGCCTTCCAGGGAACAAATAGCAGCACCCTTAGGCGGAAAGTTAGCCTTATTTTCAAAAATTGGCACTATATCACAAGAGACAAGTGGATTTTGCAAACTGTAGACCAAGGCTACAGGTTTCATTTCCACACCTTACCAGTAAAAAGAGGAATGCCAAACCTACCACCAAATCAAAAACAGAAGCTCTAAAACAGATAGCTCAATTAACAAAGATGAGAGCTGTGGAAAGGGTGCCACCTACAGAACAGGGCAAAGGATTTTATTCCAGACTCTTCCTAGTACCAAGAAAAGAGAAAAGTTGGAGACCTATTCTCGATCTGTCCGCTTTTAAACACATTCATCATTGTTCCAAAATTCAAAATGCTGACTCTACAGCAACTTCTTCCCATGCTGGGCAAGGAGTGTTGGCTGGTAACTCTAGATCTCAAGGAGGCATACCTGCACGTCCCCATACGACCAAATTGCAGAAGATACCTCAGATTTCTTGCAGGATCAGAGCATTATCAATTCTCAGCATTGCCCTTTGGCTTATCTACTGCCCAGAGTATTCACAAAATGCCTGGCATCAGTAATCGCTCATTGCAGGCTACAGGAATCCAAATTTATCCATACCTGGACGACTGCCTGATACAAGCGGACAACAAAAGCAAGCTGACACAAGACTTACAAAGAGTCATTTGCTTACTACAAGCCCTGGGATACACAGTCAATTTAAAAAAGTCAAGACTGATACCATCCCACACAAGAACATTCTTGGGTGCAGAATTGGATACAGTAAAACAGATGGCATTCCTAACTGCAGAAAAACAAGAACATCTCCCTCTTTACTTCTTGGCATTAACAAAGCAGAACAAACTAACAGCAAGGAAAGTACTGCAGGCCTTAGGCTTCATGGCATCATGCATAATCCTGGTCCCCCATGCCAGGCTGCATATGAGAAAGCTACAGTGGTACCTAAAGAATCTATGGTCTCAACACAGGCACAGCTTAGAAACTGAAATACCACTAATTCCATGCCTGAAACAAGAGTTCGTATGGTGGGCTCAAGCATGCCAAACCCAGGTTTGCCTTTCCACAACATTCAAGCAAGCCAAACCATCACCACGCACGCCTCAGAGCTAGGTTGGTGGGTCCACATGCTGGACCAATGCATTCAAGCATTATGGACTCCAGATCAGCTGCACCTGCACATAAATCAAAAAGAAATGCTGGCAGTAAAACTAGCAATCCAGAATTTCAGACCATTCCTCAAAGAAGGCCAATTAATGATAAGGACAGACAACACCACAGTCATGTGGTACATCAACAAACAGGGAGGCACTCATTCATACCCCCTATGTCGAATGGCTCTGGACCTATAGAATATGGCTCTGAGCTACAACATTCAGTTACAGGCAATATTTGTACCGGGAAAAGAAAACATCCTAGCAGACATGTTAAGCAGAACTACCTCGGATGCTCACGAATGGATGCTACACCGACATCTTCAAGGCCATCACAAAAAAATGGGAATGCCACAAATAGACCTATTCGCATCCCCACTCAATCACCAGATCAAGAAATTCTGCACAAGGACATACCACCCACTTGCTTGGAAGGTGGACTCTCTATCCTTCAGTTGGAAAGACCTGACAGCATATGTATTTCCACCTCTTCCTTTGATGCACAAGGTACTACTGAAAATCAAAGAGGAAAACGCCCAAGGATAATTCTGATAGCTCCAAATTGGCCAAGACAACATTGGTATCCATTGCTGAGGAGCATGTCTCGGGGAACGTGGACACTACCCTGATTCCTTTGATGTTAACTCAGAGCGACTACAACATCATGCATCCAAACCTGAAAACTCTACAACTGACTGCCTGGAACATTACATAAGAGCAACTAACCCAGATTTATCCCAAAGGGTTAAAGACATTATCCTTGAGGCCCGCAGACCTTCAACAAGAAGGAACTATGCAGGAAAATGGAAAAGGTTTGTCATTTGGAGTAATGAAAGAGGAAAAGATGTGTCAAAGATAGATATTGCCAACATCCTGGAGTATTTGGCAGAGCTTCTCCATACAGGCCTGTCCTATTCCTCCATCAAGATACATGCATCAGCTATTTCTGCAGAATACAGCTTGATCCCCTGTCTTCTCACATCCTCTACTCAGGCAGTTCCTCAGAGGAATCAAGAATGTAAAACCTCCTAGAAACCACCATTACCAGCATGGGACTTGAACTTTGTGCTAGAAAAATTGACACTCCTCCATTCGAACCAGCAGCAACAGCAGACCTTCAACACCTATCCTGGAAAACTGCTTTCCTACTGGCAATTACTTCAGCAAGGAGGGTTTCGAACTACAGGCCTTAATGGCAGTACAACCCTTCCTAATCTTCCATCAAGATAGAGTGTCCATGAGAACTAATCCTACATTTATGCCTAAGGTGGTATCCAGAGTGACTCTAAACCAGGCAATCCACCTACCTACCTTCTTTCCCAATCCACAGAACAGGGGAAAGACTGCTGCATACCTTGATGTACACAGACAGTTGCGCTACTACCTGGACAGAACCAAGGGCAATAGAAAACTGACCAGCTTCTAGTAGCTTATGCAACAGGAAGGAAGGAAAAGCAATTTCCAAACAGACAATCTCCAAGTGGATAGGAAATTGCATAAGATTCTGTTACTCCTACCATGGAAAGCAAATTCCACAGAACATAAGGCCTCATTCTACAAGGGCTACAGCCACTACCACAGCTTTCTTACGAGGAGTGGCTACCAAGGACATTATTGAGGCGGCTACTTGGACCTCCGTGCATACATTTGCCAAGCATTATAACTTACCTCTATACTCTAGATCCCGAGCAGGCTTTGCCACTGCTGTTTTGCAAGGATCCTAACTACACCATAATTCTTCTTCCTCCTCCCTAGTTTGGCTATGGTATTCTACCCATTTAGTTAGACTGCAGATGCATCCTTGAAGGACATAGTACAGTTTTGTACCTACCATAAATGTAGATGTCCCAACAGGATAGCATCTGCAGTCAGATTACCCACCTCCTTCCTCTGTGGTACTCCTAGGGTATTTACCCTCCTAATAGCTAGCTTGGGGATCTCTTATGGTGTATTTGTTTGTATATATGTACATACATGCTTATTTTTTGTGTTTGCCTTCTACTTTTGGAAACATTGGCATTTATCCAAAATTTAGCTTTCCAAGAGGGCAACTGGCATCTGGGGCAAGAAACACTGAGGAAAATGGCATCGGCTGATGCCTTTATACCCGAAGACCAGCAGAGATGACGTCGGGTGAAGTGCGACACCAGCCGAGGCCAGACCCAGACTTTGGAACTGCCGATCAAGGGCTGCCTGACGACAGGACAACCCATTTGTTACGACTGCAGATGCTATCCTGTTCGGACATCTACATTTATGGTAGGTACAAAACTGTACTTTTGCTGCATGGGCACATGCTTCTTCTTGCTTCTTAAGTGAATGCCAGTACTGTATTCACAGTTGCAGTTAGGAGCTCAGCATGTTAGTAAATGTAGTAAGGAATTTGGTAAAGTTCAGAATGGAGTTTGGTTTCTGGAAGACCTTTTTGTCCATATTTTTGGGTATGGGCCACCAGATTGGGGAACTGCTCAGAGAGCCAGGTAACCTACTGGCTACTGTATTATTCAAAGTATATACAATACAATAGTCAACCAAAGGTAAAAAGTACAATGGGGCAAACACAACTAGAAATGCAAGCATAACACCCTTTAATTTCTGTACTTGTGATTGTTAAACCAGCAAGAAAGTAAGTCAAAAATGCATGCAGTTATTGTCTGTCCTACAACTCACAAAACCTACATGTATGTGCAGTGCTCCATTCCTATACCCCACAACATAATGCCTTCTCCGCACTCCACACCCCTTTTTGTTCATGTATTAACTCCTTGGTTTCATAACCACCATGAAAAGGCAACCACCAAAACAGTACAAAATATGTCCCCAAAACACAAGTCATTAAAAGCATCAGTCAACCAAAAGTGCAACTCTACTCCATGGTCAATAAATGACTTGTTGACAGCCATGATCTCACACACAGATACACATAAATACACACACTCACACACACGCACTCTCTCTCTAAATATATATATATATATTTTTTTTTTTTTTTTTTTACTTTAGTATGGCTAACCCCAGATCTTGAGGTGGTCAGCAGCACTCTATACAATAGGTCAGGGAGGTATTAAATTGCTTGGAAAAGTTTAGACTGCCAACCATCCTTAACTCCTGTGGCCTTGACTGTATAAATCACAAAAGACCTATCAGGTATGGCAATTGTAACAGATCCCTTTGGTAAAAATGGTGAGGGAGCACCTCTATTGCACTGTAAAACCCCAAACGATGACACAGAATTACTTGTAAGATTTAGGAGTTTCTGTTCACTATGAGTGCAACAGGAAGCTGAGCCAGAAAACTACTGATCACATGGTGAGCAGTTATAGAAGAAAATATGATGAGCCTAGAAATTGTTATTGTCTAAGAAGACTGATCTTATTTCTTGGCAACAAGCACAGATTGTTTTCATACAGCAAAGGGAGTAGCAACTTATACTTGTTTAATCAACTTTATTTACTTATCTACTTACTTAACTGTAAACATTAGCAAATGTAGGCTTTCTGAATCAGTATACTGGAAATGAAAGATCTATATCTGGCAAAAGTTGGAATATGCTTGAATATACTTAAACTGCATTCAGGAGCCCACCTTGGGAGCTTGTTTTCTTTTACTTTCTGTAGTCTACACTTTGTGGTAATCTTTATGAATCACTGTCAATATTTAAAGCTGCAAGAATATCTGTAGGAAAACTAAATTAGGAGGAAGAAGGTATGTGTAATGTCTGTGCTGTCTGTTCTGTCTGTGCAGTCAGAACAGTGTAAACTTAGTTTAGTGAACAGTCAATACAAATCAAACACAGAGACTGTGCCAAAAACCTTCTTAATCCAATACTATCAGTAACATCAACATACTGTGCTAAAACCATATTCAAATTGTTTAACAGTCCCTAGAGGTTGAAGCTTGAATAAGTTACTATTTACTTAAACAGCAAGGGCGCAGTTTTAAATATTTGTCTATATTTAAAATCGTGTCATTGCTGTTTAAATAAATATTAATTTAAGAAGGTTTTGGCACAGTCTCTGTTAATTTGTTTTTGATTGGACAGTTTGAATCATGTGACACTTTTGTCTGAGTTAGACTTTTGTGGTTCTGATAAAGTCCTGACATTTGTAGAATGAAAGTGACCATAAGTTTGTAATTATATGGTTTTAATGTGTTTTTACATTATCTCTTACTTTTAATAAACTGCAAGTGGATTCTATAACGGATGGCTTCAAGACTGGTTTTATTTGGAGGTACACATCCTAGTGCGAGCACTACGAGAGAATTTTTCTTTGGTTTGTGGTTTTAGTGATGTCCTTCAAGGATGCATCTGCAGTCCTAACAAATGGGTTGTCCTGTCGTCAGGCAGCCCTTCGGTCGGCCGGATTCCAAAGTCTGGGTCTGGCCTCGGCTGGTGTCCCACTTCACCCGACGTCATCTCTGCTGGTCTTCGGGTATAAAGGCAGCAGCCGACGGCATTTTCCCCAGTCTTTCTTGCCGCGGGCGCCAAGCAGAAGCTGTTCGCAAGTGCCGGTCGGTCAGATCCAGAGATTACTACTACCGAATACTACTTCAAGACTTCTAAAAGCTAAGCACCGCTGGGGACTCTTTCTTGCCTCAGCCGATGTCAGAAAAGTGAATAACTGTTTAACTTGTGGGAAACAAATACCTCATAAAGATTTCCACTTACTGCTTACCTTGTTTAGGCCCAGACCACGACGTAGCAGCCTGTTTAGCCTGTGCTTTTCAACCGACGTAACGCTTAGGCGCCGGGTCGGAGTTTGCTGAACAGTTTTTCGCTCAGATTTTGCGTACATTATGCCGCCGGATCCTCCGACTTCAAATTGTTAAGAACGCAAAGAAAAGACCGACATTCGCGCGTCCATGGTTTCGCCGAAACCACGTTAAGCAAACCGCTGAAGTGTCTCGGTTTCGGCCGAAACCGAGCAAACGGGTCAATCTTCAGCCAATCCATGACTACTACCGAGGCTCCTGCTACCCTAGCAGAATCGGCCTCTGAAGTTTTGCCTACTAATGTGGTTTCCTAGAATTATCGGACACCATCCCTTTGATGTACCTACCCCAGCACGTGGTGCTGCTAGGGCCTCCTGCAGCCATGTCTATAAAGGCCTTTGCCAGGGCTAAAGCAGCCAAAACTGCAAGTCTGTGCCTGTTGAGCCCTCTCACAGGCCCAGTTCCAGTTCCCAAATGCTTACTCAGGCAGAGGATCTCATCTCTTTAATAAGGGATCCTAATCTCACCCAGACAGGGCCTCTCAACCTCCAGAAAAGAGACCTAGAGCAGAGCCCCCTGAGCCAGTGTCCTCAGATGACTCTTCTGATGATTCAGACAATACAGACCATCCAGAGGCTCCTTTTTCTACTTATGAAGATTCCGATGCTGAATAATCTATACCTTCTGCCTCTCCACCAGAGGAATTTTCCTTTGGGGAAACCCTACATGCCATGAGAGAACAATTCCAATGGCAGGGACAAGATTTCTCAGATTCAAGAAAGGCTTAGGACCTTTCTACACTTACCGCAACATAGGCCCTTAGCTATACCTCCAGTTCTTCCTGTTGTGGATGATGCATTTAATGATGTTTGCACTGCTCCCAGCCCCTGCCAAACCCGATAGGTTTTACAGGGTACCGGACACTCATCACCACTTATACAAGGCTCCCTTGCAGATCCTGAGACTATCTCCCAGGGGCCTAAGGCAGTAGCTTCGACCTCAGCGAAAAACCCTCTCCCTTCTGAAAGGGAATCCAGGTCCTTAGAGAGATGGGGTAAAAAAGTATACACCTCTGCTACTCTCAGCTAGAGCTTTAAACTGTCAGTTTCATATGATCCAATACCAAGAGTTTATGCTTGATCAGTTAACTAAGAAACTGTCCTCTGATGATTCCTTAGATAAGAAATATGTTTTAGAAATGGTGAATAACATTCAGCAGGTTAGTAACCATTCTTTAAAATGTGGCTATGATGCACTGGAGGCTTTATTTAGATCAGCCATGACTGGCACAGTTATAAGAAGGCATGCATGGTTGAAAGAACAGGGCTTGCCGGATCATGTTAAAGCAAAACTATTAGATGCCCCTATGGATAAGGTCAGTCTATTTGGTTCTCCTGCCCAGCAAGTAATGAAGAAAATGGAAGAGAAGGCAAAATCTGTACAAACCGCTAAAGATTTCTTACAGGTTCAGCCCCCAAGGTTTAGCAGGAACTGGCCTTCCAAAATTGGTCCTTTCCAGACTCCTCTAAATCTCAGAGAGGCAGGAATAGACGTTCCAGAGGCAGAAATCAATCCAGAGGAGGTGCCTACAGAGGACGCCAGTGGCAAGGCAATAACCAACGAGGCACAGACACAACCACTGCCACTACAACAGGACAAACACAGTGACTTTTCTGACACCGCCTTCCAGGGAACAAATAGCAGCACCCTTAGGCGGAAAGTTAGCCTTATTTTCAAAAAATTGGCACTATATCACAAGAGACAAGTGGATTTTGCAAACTGTAGACCAAGGCTACAGGTTTCATTTCCACACCTTACCAGTAAAAAGAGGAATGCCAAACCTACCACCAAATCAAAAAACAGAAGCTCTAAAACAGATAGCTCAATTAACAAAGATGAGAGCTGTGGAAAGGGTGCCACCTACAGAACAGGGCAAAGGATTTTATTCCAGACTCTTCCTAGTACCAAGAAAAGAGAAAGTTGGAGACCTATTCTCGATCTGTCCGCTTTTAAACACATTCATCATTGTTCCAAAATTCAAAATGCTGACTCTACAGCAACTTCTTCCCATGCTGGGCAAGGAGTGTTGGCTGGTAACTCTAGATCTCAAGGAGGCATACCTGCACGCCCCATACGACTAAATTGCAGAAGATACCTCAGATTTCTTGCAGGATCAGAGCATTATCAATTCTCAGCATTGCCCTTTGGCTTATCTACTGCCCAGAGTATTCACAAAATGCCTGGCATCAGTAATCGCCATTGCAGGCTACAGGGAATCCAAATTTATCCATACCTGACGACTGCCTGATACAAGCGGACAACAAAAGCAAGCTGACACAAGACTTACAAAGAGTCATTTGCTTACTACAAGCCCTGGGATACACAGTCAATTTAAAAAAGTCAAGACTGATACCATCCCAAACAAGAACATTCTTGGGTGCAGAATTGGATACAGTAAAACAGATGGCATTCCTAACTGCAGAAAAACAAGAACATCTCCCTCTTTACTTCTTGGCATTAACAAAGCAGAACAAACTAACAGCAAGGAAAGTACTGCAGGCCTTAGGCTTCATGGCATCATGCATAATCCTGGTCCCCCATGCCAGGCTGCATATGAGAAAGCTACAGTGGTACCTAAAGAATCTATGGTCTCAACACAGGCACAGCTTAGAAACTGAAATACCACTAATTCCATGCCTGAAACAAGAGTTCGTATGGTGGGCTCAAGCATGCCAGTCAAACCCAGGTTTGCCTTTCCACAACATTCAAGCAAGCCAAACCATCACAACGGACGCCTCAGACCTAGGTTGGGGGGCCCACATGCTGGACAAATGCATTCAAGGATTATGGACTCAGATCAGCTGCACCTGCACATAAATCAAAAGAAATGCTGGCAGTAAACTAGCAATCCAGAATTTCAGACCATTCCTCAAAGAAGGCCAATTAATGATAAGGACAGACAACACCACAGTCATGTGGTACATCAACAAACAGGGAGGCACTCATTCATACCCCTATGCTCGAATGGCTCTGGACCTATAGAATTTGGCTCTGAGCTACAACATTCAGTTACAGGCAATATTTGTACCGGGAAAAGAAAACATCCTAGCAGACATGTTAAGCAGAACTACCTCGGATGCTCACGAATGGATGCTACACCCGACATCTTCAAGGCCATCACAAAAAATGGGGAATGCCACAAATAGACCTATTCGCATCCCCACTCCATCACCAGATCAAGAAATTCTGCACAAGGACAATACCACCCACTTGCTTGAAGGTGGACTCTCTATCCTTCAGTTGGAAAGACCTGACAGCATATGTATTTCCACCTCTTCCTTTGATGCACAAGGTACTACTGAAAATCAAAGAGGAACGTCCAAGGATAATTCTGATAGCTCCAAATTGGCTAAGACAACATTGGTATCCATTGCTGAGGAGCATGTCTCGGGGAACGTGGACACTACCCCTGATTCCTTTGATGTTAACTCAGAGCGACTACAACATCATGCATCCAAACCTGAAAACTCTACAACTGACTGCCTGGAACATTACATAAGAGCAACTAACCCAGATTTATCCCAAAGGGTTAAAGACATTATCCTTGAGGCCCGCAGACCTTCAACAAGAAGGAACTATGCAGGAAAATGGAAAAGGTTTGTCATTTGGAGTAATGAAAGAGGAAAAGATGTGTCAAAGATAGATATTGCCAACATCCTGGAGTATTTGGCAGAGCTTCTCCATACAGGCCTGTCCTATTCCTCCATCAAGATACATGCATCAGCTATTTCTGCAGAATACAGCTCGATCCCCTGTCTTCTCACATCCTCTACTCAGGCAGTTCCTCAGAGGAATCAAGAATGTAAAACCTCCTAGGAAACCACCATTACCAGCATGGGACTTGAACTTTGTGCTAGAAAATTGACACTCCCTCCATTTCAACCAGCAGCACCAGCAGACCTTCAACACCTATCCTGGAAAACTGCTTTCCTACTGGCAATTACTTCAGCAAGGAGGGTTTCGAACTACAGGCCTTAATGGCAGTACAACCCTTCCTAATCTTCCATCAAGATAGAGTGTCCATGAGAACTAATCCTACATTTATGCCTAAGGTGGTATCCAGAGTGACTCTAAACCAGGCAATCCACCTACCTACCTACTTTCCCAATCCACAGAACAGGGGAAAGACTGCTGCATACCTTGGATGTACACAGACAGTTGCGCTTACTACCTGACAGAACCAAGGGCAATAGAAAACTGACCAGCTTCTAGTAGCTTATGCAACAGGAAGGAAGGAAAAGCAATTTCCAAACAGACAATCTCCAAGTGGATAGGAAATTGCATAAGATTCTGTTACTCCTACCATGGAAAGCAAATTCCACAGAACATAAGGCCTCATTCTACAAGGGCTACAGCCACTACCACAGCTTTCTTACGAGGAGTGGCTACCAAGGACATTATTGAGGCGGCTACTTGGACCTCCGTGCATACATTTGCCAAGCATTATAACTTACCTCTATACTCTAGATCCCGAGCAGGCTTTGCCACTGCTGTTTTGCAGGGATCCTAACTACACCATAATTCTTCTTCCTCCTCCCCTAGTTTGGCTATGGTATTCTACCTATTTATTAGGACTGCAGATGCATCCTTGAAGGAGATAGTACAGTTTTGTACCTACCATAAATGTAGATGTCCGAACAGGATAGCATCTGCAGTCAGGATTACCTACCCTCCTTCCCTCTGTGGTACTCCTAGGGTATTTACCTCCTAATAGCTAGCTTGGGGGATCTCTTATGGTGTATTTGTTTGTATATATGTACATACATGCTTATTTTTTGTGTTTGCTTTCTACTTTTGGAAACATTGGCATTTATCCAAAATTTAGCTTTCCAAGAGGGCAACTGGCATCTGGGCAAGAAACACTGAGGAAAATGGCATCGGGCTGATGCCTTTATACCAAGACCAGCAGAGATGACGTCGGGTGAAGTGCGACACCAGCCGAGGCCAGACCCAGACTTTGGAATCGGCCGACCGAAGGGCTGCCTGACGACAGGACAACCCCTTTGTTACGACTGCAGATGCTATCCTGTGCGGACATCTACATTTATGGTAGGTACAAAACTGTACTTTTGCTGCATGGGCACATGCTTCTTAAGTGAATGCCAGTACTGCATTCACAGTTGCAGTTAGGAGCTCAGCATGTTAGTAACTGTAGTAAGGAATTTGGTAAAGTTCAGAATGGAGTTTGGTTTCTGGAAGAACTTTTGTCCATATTTTTGGGTATGGGCCACCAGATTGGGGAACTGCTCACAGAGCCAGGTAACCTACTGGCTACTGTATTATTCAAAGTATATACAATACAATAGTCAACCAAAGGTAAAAAGTACAATGGGGCAAACGCAACTAGAAATGCAAGCATAACACCCTTTAATTTCTGTACTTGTGATTGTTAAACCAGCAAGAAAGTAAGTCAAAAATGCATGCAGTTATTGTCTGTCCTACAACTCACAAAACCTACATGTATGTGCAGTGCTCCATTCCTATACCCCATAACATAATGCCTTCTCCTCACCCCACACCCCTTTTTGTTCATGTATTAACTCCTTGGTTTCATAACCACCATGAAAAGGCAACCACCAAAACAGTAGAAAATATGTCCCCAAAACACAAGTCATTAAAAGCATCAGGCAACCAAAAGTGCACCTCTACTCCATGGTCAATAAATGACTTGTTGACAGCCATGATCTCACACACAGATACACATAAATACACACACGCACACACACACACACACACACACTCTGTCTAAATATAAATATATATATATATTTTTTTTTTTTTTTTTTTTTTTTTTTACTTTAGTATGGCTAACCCCAGATCTTGAGGTGGTCAGCAGCACTCTATTCAATAGGTCAGGGAGGTATTAAATTGCTTGGAAAAGTTTAGACTGCCAACCATCCTTAACTCCTGTGGCCTTGACTGTATAAATCACAAAAGACCTATCAGGTATGGCAATTGTAACAGATCCCTTTTGTCAAAATGGTGAGGGAGCACCTCTATTGCACTGTAAAACCCCAAATGATGACAAAGAATTACTGTAAGATTTAGGAGTTTCTGTTCACTATGAGTGCAACAGGAACCTGAGCCAGAAAACTACTGATCACATGGTGAGCAGATATAGAAGAAAATATGATGAGCCTAGCAGTTGTTATTGTCTAAGAAGTTATTTCTTGGCAACAAGCACAGATTACAGATTGTTTTCATACAGCAAAGGGAGTAGCAACTTATACTTGTTTAATCAACTTTATTTACTTATCTACTTACTTAACTGTAAACATTAGCAAATGTAGGCTTTCTGAATCAGTATACTGGAAATGAAAGATCTATATCTGGCAAAAGTTGGAATATGCTTGAATATACTTAAACTGCATTCATGAGCCCACCTTGGGAGCTTGTTTTCTTTTTTGCTTTACTTTTTATGTAGAAATGACATTTTCCGAAAATTATGTTATGATCTCCCAAAGCCATAATTAGGGTGAGGCAAAGAGACCAGCAGCTCTGGGCCCAAGCTAGGAGAGGGTGTGACCATTATTAAAGAGATGCTGATTAGTCTTTTCGAGTCAGTGATGTGATCACTTGATCACTGTTGTTGAGCAGAAAAGCCAATGATCATTTAAAAGACTACCTGCATTAATAACTGCAGCAAAGAGCTAGTACAGTTCTTTGCTGCAGTTTTGTGGTTAAAGTAGGAAATAACTATAAAGAAGAAACGTAGTAACTCCCTACCCCACTCAGACCCATCATAGCTTCAGCAGAGTTAAAGACTGAACCATTAGTAACTCTTTGTCTTGTGCTGAAAACTTTGTTTTCATTTTGTATTTAATTTTATTGTATTTATTTATTTCTTCATTCATTCATTTATTTACGTTGCTTTTTGCTGCTAATCTTGGAGTTTTGGTGCCTTTTGAGGCTATTTAAACCTTATAACAAAATGGCTGACATGTTTCTGATAAAGTTCTGTACTAAGAGGAATGAAAGAGCTCAAACTGTGGATTAAAGATCTAAGGGTCCATTCAGCCATCCAGAGGGGGAGTATTCCTAGTGAACATCACAGTTTAACTCTTTTTTTAAGTCACTGTATGAATCAGATGAATGAACAGGTGAATACTTTAATGGCAGCCTTATCTACTATGGGCATTGAAAGCAACAGAGGGAGAAATGCTGGCCTAGAGTTATTACAAGGTAAAATGTCATATGTTTTGTTCATGCTACACCTTCAACTTTTGTGTTTTTTGGGGACTTCAGTAATACTGGAGGCTTGTTTTTTGGTGGGAGAGACATTGAGCCACACACTAATGACTGCTAATTTTAATGTTCTTGAACTGTTTACATCTAAGCATACATTTAGAGACAGTATTGTCGATAATGATGCTGTTGGTACAGAACAAACATTTAAAGGTTCTTTGGTGGATGGTATTAAGAAATTTGAGAAACTGGTGATGAAATAGAAATCTTTGCTTATGGACAATTCCTTTCTGAACTTTTGTTTTGTACATTGTAGAGCACTGAAGGGGTTGTGATTTTTTAAATACCCCAATGGTGTTTCACCGGGGTCTGTTTTCCATCATGAGCTATTGGACCTTTTTGATCGGATGGCATTGAAATTATGCAAATTATTATTAAGGAAAACTTAAGACAGTTGGAGAAATTAGAAGTAGAAATTAAGTCTGTGGATGCTGTTATTAGAAACAATCTTTGTTTTCCTTATCACCTGGATAATTTCTGTAGAGCTTTTATACAGGACTGAGCAACTTAAAGCCTCTGCTTATAAATCTAAGCAGAAGAAAATTTCCAGAGATGAGAGTGACTATAAACATAAGAAGGCTTATCCAATTCCTAACTGTGGAAAAAGGTAAGAAGCTAGTGATGCACTCTATACTCACAGGGAAGGTGTTGGTGACAGTGACGAAGAGATGGCTTATTTTTGGGGGGGTGGGATGGAAAGCCCAGAGATCCAACAGGCTGGAAGAAAATCGGAGGGAGACAGGAGCAGAATACCCCCGACTTTCAACCCCCTCTCTCGACGCATGATTGGTATTCGAGGAGGTTTCGGAATTGTCAAGGGCAGAAATAATTTCCTCAGATGGTTTGGACATATGCTGAAGGAACTGTATATTTTTTTGGTGGATGTCCTATATATAATTTTTCTCCATTGCCTGTTGCATCTCTTTTTGGTTCATTATTTCAAAAAAAGGTTTATACTGCGGTGGTGGTACTGCGGTAGCATTGTTGCCTCACAGTTAGACGTTGCCCGTTCGATTCTCAGAGCGTCTTCTGTGTGGTGACATGCGTGAACAGGTGTTCCTTCGTTGAAGGTTGTGCATTAGTCTCGGCAAGCCAGCACGTAAAACTCTACTGCCAATCATTAGCGGACCGGAGTTCTGCTGTGGCGACCCCTAACCGGGAAAAGCTGAAAGAAAGACATTTCAAAAAAAGGTTTATGTTTGTGCCCTCTAGTTTACCTCAGTGTAGTGGATACCCTGATTGAAATAAAATTGTGTACTGTAAAACTGAACTTGAAATGTTTGATGCGAAAAATTAACATGATGCTAAGAATTAATTGGGGAGAAGTAATATTTGAATCCCCCTTTAGCACCACCTGTTGAGCTTTTCAAACAGTTATGTGAAAACAGTATCAGGGAGTGTGGCCACAAGAAGAGAAAGATTTTATAACTTAATTGCTGGTGAAAGAGACCTTTTGTTAAAATTATCTAATGATAAAAGTTTGTGTAATGAAGGCAGATGATGGTGGGGGTGCTGTCATTATGTACCACCACCTTTATTTGTTTAAGATGCTTGAGTTTTTAAATAATGGTGATTTCTTAGTAGAAGTCTCATGAAATGACATTAACTTAGCCTATCGAGGCATTGACTGTGCATTGGAGGAGTTGTATACTATTTTTGATATGCCTCCTAAGGTGAGAGACTTTCTTGAGGTCAAGCATCCTTGGGTTCCGGGGATATTCAGAATCGCTAAGAATCACAAGTCAGTGGTCGACCCCCACACACACACACTCAGACCCATCATAGCTTCAGCAGGGTACCGCTGGCTAAAATGATTGATTTTAAGTTAAAATCCTTTTCAGTAGGAAAAAGCATTTATTAAAAGACTCCTGCCATTTTCTTCAGTCTATTGCAGACTTGAAGATTTTACCTGATGCTTTGTTTGTGACAATTGATATTAAAGACTTGTTTTCTATCATCCCACATAATGGAGGCTTGGAATGTTATTTTTCACCCCTGTTTTCCAAGATCGAAGGTTATATGAGGTATGTTGTTCTATGGAAAGGGAACCTTAACAAGCTGCAAGAATTTATTGACTTTTTGAATTGTACTGATTTCCTGTACTTTTCCTGTCAGACCAGTGATAGTTTGATAAACTACCTAGACATTACTGTACTCTATACAAACATTTATCTGAAAGGCGATACGAGTCTAGATTATTTTAAAAAGAAACTTTTTCAAACGCTTATCAACAGGAGGAGAAGTTGTGGATAGCAATTAAAAAAGAGTTAAGGATTTTATCTGGGAAGGGAAGACAGCAAGGGTCAAATGGGATAAGTTGATTCTACCAATAAAAGGCTCTTTGTGCATAGCATAAGCAGAAAACTATCATACAGAGTACTATATTCATTATATTCATAAAACAGCAGGGAGTATTCTAAGAACCAAACTAGCCAAGAATGGAGAAAAGAGATTTTGCCAATAGGGATGATTGTAGTCAGGGATACAGATAATAAGCAATAGGGGGCTGGAATTTACTGGAGAAGAATGGCAGCTGGAAGCAAATAGCTAGAAAGTGAAAGGTAATAGAATGGGAAGAGGCCAATAATTTATTTGGACTGCAGGTTAGAGATTGCCTTCCCTATCAAGGATTGATATCAGAGTATTGGCCAAGAGAAAGAAATAGAGAGCTCCTAAATGAAAAACCAGCACTGGTAGAGTTTTTAATAGAATTTAGAACAGAAGCTGCCGTTAAAAAGGAATAATTAGTAAAGCATGTAAAATACTGCATGATAATTATAAGAATCAATCACAGGAGCTTAGAATGGATTGAGAAGAGAGATTGGATAAGAAATTCACAAAGAGATAATGGAGGGGGATGTATGTATATCTCCCAAAATGCAGCAAAGTCTAGAAGATTTAGGATCTTTGCTTGGAAGTGTTTACATAGGCACTTTGGTACCCCAAGTACACTCCAAAGAATTTTTCCTCCGTTGAATAGCAAATGTTGGAGGTGTGACAGGCAAGAAAGAGGTAGCTGGGAACATATTTTTTGGGAGTGTAATGAGCTGGCAGACTTGAGGGATTCCCTGTAGACCGCTCTGTTGGAGATGCTGGGTGAGTAGACTGGACTGACTGGGGAGATGTTTTTTTTCAGTTATGCTACAGAATTGGAATTGCCTAGACATAGTAAAGTCTTGCTGAGTCTAGTTATGGTGGCTGCCAAAAAAGCAGTTACTAGAAAATGGAAAGTCTAGGCCAACTTTACTAGAAGTAATGAATATAGTAACAGAAATAAAACAACTGTAATTGGGATCTTTAGAAAAGGGAAGAAGCAAACTACACAGAAAAAATGAGAATTGTGGGTACAATATACGAGGAGCAGGAATGAGGTTTAAGAGGCAGGATTTGAATGAGACATATAATAATGCTTAACTGACAATGAATGGATGGTTTGTAAGTGATGTATAATGTTTGTAACTGCAGTTGTTTGTTTGCAACCAAAGTGGTATAATTTTGTATGTTTTTCATTTATTTAAATGTAAGATTGCCTTTGTCATATGTGAAAATCGAATAAAGATGTTTGGAGAAAAAAAGGAAACTTTTTCACACACTGTTTTTTGCATTTTACTAGTCAGAACCCTTGGTGGCAAGAAAAAAATATGGTCAAAGAACAGCTTATTAGATTCAGTAGGTTGATTTCAGATGATTTTGTGTTTAAACCAGAAATTGATAAATTCTATACTTTGTTTGTTGATCATGGGTACCCCATGTTGTTGTTCGGGGATCTCAAAATAAGGATTCTTAAAGTTAGACAAGTGGTTCTTTAATGAGTTGTACCAAGGATTTGACTGTCAGCAGGAATCCTAAGAATACTGACTCAACTCTTTTGTCATTCAGTACAATGCTGAAATTTCTTCTCTAAAAAAAGTTATTGAATGCCAGTGGAAGACAGTATTTGGTAGGTTTGGGCTACTTGACCAGTTAGGCCAGCAGCCAAAATTTATGTACAAGAACAGTAATAATTTAAAGGCTATTTTAGAAAAAAAGCACAACATACAAAGTATCAAATAAGAACTGGGGCATGAAATGTTGTAGGACGTGTAAGCAATGTAGATGTCGTCATAGGAAGTTACTAGGCTAATGGCCCTAGGGCCCTTACAAGCCTAGCCAAGTTTTACCCGTATTTCCACAGTCAGCACCTAATGTCTGTGTCCAAGAGGGATACAGGTTGAACCCCGGAGTGAATTTATAGATGTTCATCCTGTTTCACTCTTGCAGTCATTACAACTGGGTTATCCTGCCAGCAGGCTACCCGCAGTCGGCCTGAATTCCAAAGTCTAGGTCCGGCGTCGGTTGCTGTCGCCTCCTCCCTGACGTCAGTGCACCAGGGATATAAAAGATGCAGCCGATGTCATTTTCTTCAGTCTTTCTTGCTGCGTGGTGGCCGAAGTAAAAGCAGTTCGCAAGTGCCTGTCGGCCTACTCCTGAGATTTACAAGTTCGAATTTCAGATCTGAAGTCTTCATTAAAAGCTAAGTACCCCGTTGGGAAAACTTTTTTCTTGCTCCAGACCGATGTCAGAAAAAGTTAATAATTGTATTTCTTGTGGGAAGCAAATACCTCATAAGGATTTTCATTCTTACTGCATTCCCTGCCTAGGCCCTGACCACAACGTTGGTAGTCGTCGGTTTTGTGCTAGATTTAACCAACACACTATTAAGCGTCGGTACGATTTTGCATTTCATTACTTTGGCAGAAGGTTTAATTATATAATGCCGTCAGAAAGCCGACTACCAGAGTTTACAAAAAACGCAAAGAAAAAGAGAAGGACAGGCATCCGAGGTCCAAAACCGACGACGAGGCTTATTCTGGGCCAGTCGCCGGTTCTCAGTGAGGTGCTTTCGCAGCCTCTGACGACCGCTACTTTTGAGCCGCAGGCCGATACAGACTCCCACATGCAGTCAACCAGGCCTACAGAAACTCAAGGTATTGGACCTTCGGAAACCATTCCCTCAGATGGGTCCGGAGCCGCTGAGCAGGCATCGGCTTCTGAGGGCTTTTTCAGGCCTACACAATTATATGTTAAAACTTCAGCTTCAAAGGCAAAGTCTAAAGCAGCTTTAAAGACAAATAAACCAGTACAACAGCCCCATGGACAGGCCTCCATGCCTAAAAAACAGATGCTCAAAATGGCCGAAGACCTGATTACTTTGATCTGGGGTTCTCATCCCCCTCCAGACAAGAGGCCTAGGCAAGAGGTAGAATATGAATTTTCAGATCAGGTTTCCATTTCATCTGATTCCTCTTCTGATCAGGAATACACTCTTCCTCCTTATGTGGATTCTGATGCTGAAGAATCTATCCCCTCAGCTTCTCCTCCTGAGAATTATTCTTTTGGGGAAACACTGCATACCATGAGGGAGCATTTCCACTGGGAGAGCAAAGATTATTCAGAATCTAAGAAAAGGCTCAGAGACTTCCTTTTACTGCCTCAGCACAGGCCCCTGGCTATTCCACCTGTGCTAGACATTGTAGATGATGTATTTTCAGAGTCCAGTGTGACTCCTGACTCCTTACCTCCAGCTCCTGTTAAGCCAGACAGATACTACAGGGTTCCAGACTCCCACAAATTTATTTTTAAAAACCCTGCTGCTGACCCAGAAACTATCTCTCAGGGTCCCAAGGGGGTCAAGGCTTCCACTGCAAAAAACCCTACACCCTCTGACGGAGATTCCAGGGCACTGGACAGATGGGGAAAAAAGATTTACACTTCTGCTACCTTGGCTATAAGGGCTTTAAATTGTCAGTTTCATTTGCTTAAATATCAGCAATACATTATGTCACTGCTTAAACAGAAAATGTTGACAAATTCTGAATGTGCAGAAAATAAAGAAATGCAGGATTTATTGCATGCAGCTGAACAAGTTGGAAAGCATACTTTACAATGTGGTTTTGATTCTTTGGAGACCTCCTGCAGAGCCGCTGTTATGGGTTCTGTCATTAGGAGGCATGCTTGGTTAAAGGAACAGAATTTGCCTGATCATGTTAAAGCAAAATTATTAGACGCTCCATTACAGCATGATACCTTTTTTGGTGTTAAAGCAGAAGAGGTGTTGAAGAAAATGGAGGACAAAGCCAAATCTATGCAAACAGTCAAGGATTTCTTACAGGTACAGCCTCCAAGATTTAGCAGACACTGGCCTACAAATAATTGCTCCTTTCCAGTGTCAGACAGGCCACAAAGAGGCAGATACAGACGCCCTAGAGGCAGATCCCAGCCCCAAGGCCCATACAGGTCTAAACAATGGGGTGCTTCTACCTCCAAAAGCGGAGAGGACAAATCACAGCCATACAGAAAACAATCTCAATGACTTTCTCCTGCCAGCACCAAGCACTTATCTTCTGGCAGCTCCTTTAGGGGGAAAACTAGCACTATTTTCTCAAAACTGGCAGCTAATCACCCAGGACAAATGGGTCTTGAACATAGTGTCACAAGGTTACAGATTCCACTTTCACACCCTGTCAAGGGCAAATGGTATGCCAGACCTGCCAAAAAATCAATGGGCAGAGGCACAAAAACAAGTTTCATCTCTCATGGACATGAGGGCCATTCAGCAAGTACCACAGCAATAGCAAGGACGAGGATTTTACTCAAGACTTTTCTTGGTGCCCAGGAAGGACAAAGCCTGGAGGCCAGTACTGGACCTATCTATTCTAAACACATACCTGGATATTCCAAAATTCAGAATGTTGACTCTGCAGCAGCTTCTGCCCATGCTGGGCAAGAAGGCTTGGCTTGTAACTTTAGACCTAAAAGAGGCTATACCTGCATGTCCCAGTCAGACAATCATGCAGAAGATACCTCAGATTCATAGCTGGCTCAATGCACTACCAATTCTCTGCACTGCCCTTTGGCTTATCTACTGCGCCCAGGGTCTTCACAAAATGCCTGGCACCAGTAATTGCATTTTGCAGACAGAGGAATACAAATATATCCTTACCTGGACGACTGCCTTATTCAAGCAGAGAACAAGGACATGCTACTACAGCATCTGGCGTTTGTAAAAAGATTATTAACATGCCTAGGGTACACAGTAAATGAAAATAAATCAAAACTTGTACCCTCTCAAGAGATAATATTCCTGGGTGCAAGCTTAAATACAACTGCCCAGATGGCTTATCTCACGCCAGACAAACAAAGGCAACTGACTACTTATATGGTTCATATGTTATTACTAGGCTAATTGCCCTTGAGAGTCATTTTAAGCCTAGCCAATTATCCATTGTGAGACACAAACTCTGCACCTTGTGTTTGTAAGGCAAACACCTTAACCATTAGGCCACTCTCCCAACCCACTTATTTCAAAAAGTTGGCAACAAGCACCCAGTTAACTGCAAGAAAAGTTCTGCAGGCTTTGGGCTTCATGGCATCCTGCATTCTGCCAATTCCATATGCAAGACTGCACATGAGGAAACTACAATGGTATCTAAAAAGGGTTTGGACTCAACATTGCCACAGCCTGGAAACAAATTACACTCATTCCCTGCCTGCAACAGGAGTTTCAATGGTGGGCAAAGGTCTGTCACCACAACAAGGGACAGCCATTCACCATACCCCCAGCCAGGCAGACTTTGACAACAGATGCATCGGATTATGCCTGGGGGGCCCACATGGCAGGATAATGTATTCAGGGCTCATGGTACACAATCCAAATGCAACTACATATCAATCAAAAAGAGATGCTAGCTGTTCAAAATGCCCTGACAGCCTTCAAGGACCTACTTCATCCAGGACAACTACTGCTAAAAACAGACAATACTACAGTCGTGGTACATAAACAAGCAGGGAGGCACACATTCCTACCCCCTTTGCAGACTAGCCATGACTTTGTGGGACACAGCATTGACTTACCAAGTACATCTGCAAGCACAATTCCTGCCAGGAAAGATAAATACTCTGGCAGACGAACTAAGCAGAAACCTCATGGATCCCACAAGTGGAAATTGGATCCATAAGTCTTCAACATGATAACAAGGACCTGGGGATGCCCGGACATAGATCTGTTTGCCTCCCCCTACAACTGCCAACTACAGAGATTCTGCACAAGGACTTATCACAAGCAGGCATGGAAAGTGGATGCTCTATCTTTCAGCTGGAAAAACTTAACAGTATATGCCTTTCCCCCACTGCCTCACCTCCCCAAGGTACTCCTAAGGGTCAGACAAGAGAAGCCAAAAATTATACTGATTGCCCCAGACTGGCCCCGCCAGCACTGGTACCCAATCATAAGGAACTTGACTCAATGCCCAGCATGGATATTACCTCAAATTCCTCACTTACTGACCCAACAAAGCAGTCAGATCCTGCACAGCCAACTCAGGACCTTAAATCTGGCAGCATGGTGGATAATGTAGCCTTTCAAAACACACCTCTCTCTAAAGCGGTGATGGATGTAATCTTGGAGGCCAGAAGGCCCAGTACCAGAAAATCTTATGCAGAAAAACGGAAGAGATTCTGTACATGGAACCAGGCACAAGGAATTGACATGATTGTTCCAAATATCCCTCAGATTTTGCAATACTTAACTGAGATGCTGGAGAAAGGCCTTTCCTTTACATCAATTAAGATTCATTCCTTGGCCATTTCAGTTCATTACAATACAGAGCCACCTATTTTTTCTCAGCCTTTATTAAGGCAGTACCTCAGAGGAGTCAAAAACTTACTAAGGAGATCAATACCTGCATGGGACCTCAATTATGTCTTGGAAAAACTCAATCTGCCTCCTTTTGAGCCAGCCGCTACAGCTGATATAAAATTTTTATCATGGAAAACAGCTCTGCTCTTAGCAATAACCTCTGCAAGACGAGTCTGAGCTACAGGCACTCATGGCTGTGGAACCTTTTATCATTTTCCATCCAGATAGGGTTTCTCTAAGGACAAAGCCCACATGTATGCCTAAGATAGTGTCCAGTGTGGCCCTCAACCAAACTATTCATTTGCCTACCTTTTATCCAAACCCACAGAATAAGGGTGAGAAACTTCTGCATTCTTTGGACATACACAGACAACTGTGCTTCTACTTGGACAGAACCAAAACTTTCAGAAAGACTGAGCAACTACTGGTAGCGTATGCTGCAGGATCACAAGGAAAGGCTATCTCAAAGCAGACTATTTCAAAGTGGATAGGTCACTGCATTCGTTTATGCTATTCTCAGCATGGCAAATCAGTGCCTAAGGGCATTAGGCCACATTCAACCAGAGCAGCAGCCACTTCAGCAGTCTTCCTCAGAGGAGTGCCAACCAAAGACATTCTAGAGGCTGCAACATTGAGTTCAGTGCACACTTTTGCAAAACACTACCACTTACCACTCTACTCCAAATCCAGGGCAGGCTTTGCCACTGCAGTCCTGCAGGGCCTCATAGCTGCTCCTAATTCTGTTTAGTTCCAGTCTCCCAACCTTAGCTTTGGGATTCAACCCAATTGTAATGACTGCAGCAGTGAAACACTATGAACATAGTACAGTTGTGTACCTACCATAAATGTAGATGTTAGAGTGTATCCACTGTTGCAGTTCAGGTTACCCACCCACCATCCCCCTTATCTTTGCTGGACCTTATCTGTATTTCTCTATTCTATACAACCTATGTGGTGTATTTGCTTGTAAATGAAGGAAACTTAACTTGGTGCATGCATGCTTTATAGACATATTTTTAGCCTACCCTTTTGGGGGCACATGACGTCTGGGGCAAGAAAAACTGAAGAAAATGGTGTCGGCTGCATCTTTTATACCCCTGGTGCACTGACGTCTGGGAGGAGGCGATAGCAACCGACACCGGACCTAGACTTTGGAATTCAGGCCGACTGCGGGTAGCCTTCCAGCAGGATAACCCAGTTGTAATGACTGCAACAGTGAATACACACGAACATCTACATTTATGGTAGGTACACAGCTGTACTTTACCCATCCAGTCCTCCAGAATGCATTTAAAGAGGGCTAATGATAGGAAATATATTTCTCAGTGTCTAGCTACCCCAGATTGCTTTCAGTGAAGGGACGCTGTAATTGTACTACTGAGGGGGTAGTATACATTACTTTGTTCTTCTTGCCCGGCATTTTATGTCGCTAAGACAGTAGAACCTTTGTGGAATAGAATTTATCAACACAACTATGTGAGCAGTAAAGGATTTGAAACTAATGCCTTGTATAAGTACTCAGTTATATGTCATAATTTTAAAAAGTTTGCATGTAATATTCTTGAAAAAGTGACACCTAGTAATAGAGGGGGTAACTGGGAAGCAATTCTTGAACAGAGAGAAGTGTTCTGGAAACTTGTTACATAACGCCCGTAACCCACCAGGCATTAATGATGTTATTTCTGTTAAGCCTATGTTAAAAATCAAAGCTGCCAAAGTATATATATTTTATTTGACAGTGTTTCATCTGATTTTATTTGTTTGATCTTTTAATATCTGTAACAATATTTTAACAGTTTGATATTTATTAAATGTATTGAATAGTATTTTTAATATTAGGGTTTTTATTGTGATGGTTTTGGTATGTGTATATGCTTTTGCAAGTTTGTAAGTTTTTTGAGTGTGTGTATCTTTAAAAGCTTGGAGTTTTGGCACCTTTTGGGCTATTTAAACCTTGTAACAAAATGGCCTCCATGTTTCTGATGAAGTTCTGCTACTAGGAGGAATGAAAGTGCTCAAACTGTGGATTAAAGGTTTAAAGGTTCATTTAAACATCGGATTCAATATTTTTTTATTTTTTATTGTTTTAATTTAAATGCTGTTTGGGTTATTGGTTACTAATTTGTTTTAAAATTGAAATCTAATTTTTATTCCTGTGCATTCCTCACCTTTTCTTCCAATGGGTGCAGTTTTTTATGGTTTGATGTTGATGCTTCTCTTCACCTTTACCAAGTAACTCTTTTTTACCTTTTCATTTTACTCTTTGAAGTCTTTGATTGCTTGTAAACTTTTGTTTGAATATTATCATAATGTACAATTACTTTGCATTGCAGATGGGCTGAAAAACTGGAGGCATTAACTTCCACTTCAACTTCTGATCCAGAAGGATACCTTGGTCATCCTGTGAATGCATACAAGTTAGTAAAACGAATGAACACTGATTGGCAGGAACTAGAGAGAATTGTTCTACAGGACCCTGCAGATGGTAAGCCACTGAAATGCTGCAAGCCTGTGGCATGCAAGATTATTTTGAGGAAGGTAGTAGCTTAGAAATTATCTCATAATTGCCAGGATTTCTTAGCCAACATTATCAAACAACCTTCTAGGTCCATTTCTTCTTTCTGCTTTGTAATTTCTTGACCCATGAGCATTTCCCGTAATAAGTTTAGGTCCTACCTTTGTGAAAGTGTGCTATTTTGCTCATCTTTTCCCGTATTGACACTGTTTGTTTTTGCATGTTTTGGCATTTTTTTTGTTTGATTTGTTTCTATATACTTTCAAAGTTATTTCTCTAAAAACACTGAACCTGCCATATGTTCTGCCAAACGTTCCTGCTGTGGGTAGTTCCGAAAATAAGGTTACCACACTCATTGCCTCTTGTTTAGTTCACTGTCACATACATGTATGCAAAGTATTTTCCCTATGAATCCTGCACTGTTTTAGTTGAACTGCCATTTGAAGATAGTAGTGTAGTTTGGGGAACTGTATATTGCTATTAGAAATTAACCTTCTCCATCAGGTACTAATATGAATAGCAGAGGGGAAAATCCATAAAAGATGGGATAAGAAAAAGGGGAAGAACAATATTTGTAAGACAAATGGAATGAAAGACAGTTAAGTTAGAGAACTTGAATATGAAAAGAAGTAAAAATGGATGATATGTCTGTAACTTTTCTTTTTTTGTTTGCGGTGGTGGTGCTGCGGTAGCGTTGTCGCCTCGCAGTAAGACGTTGTCCTGTTCGATTCTCAGCTAGAGCGTCTTCTGTGTGGAGACATGCGTGAATGGGTGTACCTTCGTTGAAGGTTGTGCGTCAGGGCTGGCAACTCTGCACGTAAAAATCTACTGCCAATCATTAGCGGACCAGAGATCCGCTGTGGTGACCCCTAACCGGGAAAATCCAAAAGACACAACAACAACCGCAAAGCTATTTGGATCTCTGTGAGGGCATGCTGTATTGACAATAAGTGTTCCATTAGAAGTGGTAAGTAATGGTATGTAGAAAATAAGCTATTACTGGCTGCTTACATAACAAATGCAAAGATGATGCAGTTATTCTGGACATTCCTGGCTTAGACTTGGAAACCATGAGAACTAGTAGAAGAAGCTAAACATAAGTCTCATGAAACAAAACTCCCTGTAGACTTGTAAGAGGTGGAATATGCAGTAAGTCCTTACCATCCTTAAGTGATATAAAGTGGCTGCCTTTCTTTAGTAAACACCTTACCTCCATGGTGCATGACACAGGGTGCACTACATATGTAGTACATCCAAACCTCTGAAAGGGGACACAAGTGACAGTGCCAGAACACCATCATCACATGGTGTCTCTTACATGTATTAACTGCATCAAGAAAATAAAAGCTAGCCCTCCATACTGTCTTGATGCACTTCTTGTTTCACTGTTGCGGTCCTGATTACAGGAATTTCCTGACGTGTAAGCCCTTGGCCGGCCTGACTACCAGACTAAAAATTTCCCTCTTCCTTAGGCTGATGGACTTCCTATCCGACATCAGCATGCTTGAGTATATATGGAGCCAGCCAATGCCATGATAGCAGTCATTTCTTGCCATGGGAGCCTGAAGCAGTATTTCAGTGCATTGGTCGGTCCGCACCAGAGAGAAGTCATCTGAAAGCTAAGTACCCCATTGGGAAACTCTTTTTTTCTTGCTTTAACCCATGTCAAATAAGGTTAACAATTGTCTCTGCTGTGGTAAACAAATCCCACACAGAGACTTCCATTCACTGTGTGTCACCTGTCTAGGCCCTGATCACGACATTCCTAATTGTCGTGTCTGCGCCCGGTTCGACTCTAGGACGAACAGGTGTAGGACCAAGATCTTAACTAGATATCTTAGTCTCCCATGCACTTTGCATTGTCCGATGGCATCCCACAGTCATCCTGAGGTTGAGCTCCCTAAGTGAAGGAAGAATAAGGAAGATAAGGAAAAAAGACCCAAGTTAGGGCCTTGGATGACAGTCATTTTCCTCCTGCCAGTCCCCCAGGGCTCATTATCGCTGAGGAAGGTGAGGCACTTTTGCAGCCCCCTTCTGTGACTGAGGTGGTGGCTCAGGCCTCTGTCAAGAGCTGTCCAGAGTCTGACATGCTGTCGGATCCCTGAACTTCTACACAGGCTTTGATTCGTAGTTTGTCAGCTGAATCTGGGGGTGCTCAGCAGACTTTGGCTTCCAACAAGCGATTTACTGGCAATGTCCCTTTGTGGCATCAGTCTACATCAGCTCATCCTTACAGAGAGATTGGCATCAGGATTGTGGACGTGCCTAGGCCTACTGGCTCCCATGGACAGGGATATCAGCAAGACCTGGTGAGGTTAGATGAAGACCTTATCTCTATAGTCAGAGCTAGGCAACCCCTTTGGAGACTTCCAAGGGAAAAGGAAGCGAAATCCTACCACTGAAGTTTTCTCTGAGCCTCCTGTAGGGTTGCCATCTTTTCAAATGGCCAAAGTGGGACATTTTCAGGACAAACATCAGATTTTACAGGCCGACACATACCCACGGTCAGTACAAGGGTAGAACTTCACTTTTTTGCCTAAATAAAAGCTTATTCTTGTAGCATTTTAGTTGCTTATTCTGTTTCGTATAACATTTAGGTATTTTAGATACAGAATAACTGTTTTATGCAACTATTACATAAAATATAGGACATAATTATATCCTACAATCTCAGGACATTTGCCATTTTTAATATTTTTTGTCAGGACACAACTGCCCAAAGAAGGACTGTCCCTCGCAAAGTGGGACAGGTGGTAACCCTAGCCTCCTGATTCTGATGAGCATTCTGACCAGGAAGAATCTGTCTTTGAGGAGGGAGCCCTTCCTTACTTTTTTTGAACGTTCAGATTCTGAAGAGAATTTGGCTTCCGCTTTGCCTCCTGAAGACATCAGCTTTGGGGAAACTCCCCATGCCATAAGGAAACATTTCCAATGGGAGGCCCAAGAATACCCACAGTCAAAAAGGAGGGTTATGGAGTTTCTTGACCTGCCAGAACACAAACCTTTGGCTTTCCCTCCTGTGTTGGGGGATGTAGAGGATGTTTTTTTGGATTCTTCCTTGAGTCCAGATTCTCTTCTTCCAACCCTTTGAAAACCAGACAGGTTCTACAGTGTGCTGGACTCGCATAAATACTTCTTCAAGAATCCTTCTGCTGATCCAGAGGTTGTCACTCTAGGACCCAAAGGAGCAAGAGCTAGTTCTTCAAAAAATTATTTGTCTGCTGACAAAGAAAGCAGGGCCCTTGATAGGTTTGGTAAAAAAAAGTGTACATTTCTGCTACCCTAGCCATGAGGGCCCTTAACTGCCAGTTTCATGTAATCAAATACAAAGAAACTATTTTAGATCAAATGAAGCAAAATATATCTTCCCTGGAGGACAAGAACATTTCCAGGGAATTGCTGAACCTTTGCCATTCTAGCTCTCAGGTGGCTACACACTCTTTACACTGCAGATATGATGCTGTGGAGGCCTCCAGCCGAGCTACAGTCTCTGGTTCTGTCATTAGAAGGCTTGTTTGGCTTAGGCAGCAGACCCATCCAGACCATGTCAAGTCCACCTTCTGGATTCACCCCTGGACAAGGACTTCCTATTGGGCCAAAAGCTGAGACAGTGTTCAAAAATATGGAAGGTAAAGCAAAATCTATGCAAACTGTTAGACTTCCTCCAAGTTCAGCTTCCTATGTTTAGCCAGAATTTTCCCACTAAACACCAGTCCTTTCCTTCTCAGTCAAAAAGCAGACAAAGAAAACACCAGAGGGGAAGACCTCAAAGGCAGCGCCAGTCAAAAAAGCCCAGGCAGTGGTCTTCCAACCCCCCCCAGGCAAGGGAGTTCTAGGCCACAAGGTCCTGGCAGACAATACCAGTGATTCTCCCATTCCCTTCCGTTGCCCCCACCCTCTCTGAAAAAAATAGGAGGAATGCTATCCCTGTTCAAAGAAAATCAGTCCCTCATCACTTCAGACAAGTGGGTGCTGAATATTATCTTAAATTGTTACAGGCTGATTTTCAAAGAGCCATTAAGATACAGAGGTTTCCCACATATTCCATAAAATTAAAGAAGAGAGGCCATTTCTTAAATTTTCAGTCTGTGCTCACAGGGCTCAGTGGAACAGTCCCAGAAACACCAGAAAGGAAAGGGGGTTCTTTTCCAGGTTATTTCTGGTTTCCTGAAAGGAAGGCTCTTGGGGCCATATACACCCTCAATCTGTCCCTTCTGGTACCAAAATTCAAAATATTGACTCTTCAAAAGCTTCTACCCATTATAGCTCCCCAACCTGGATGTAAAGGATGCTTACTTGCACAGTTCTATAGTGGAATCACGCAGAAGCTTTCTATGTTTCGGAGCAGGTACCAGTCATATTCAGTTCTCTGCACTGTCGTTTGGCTTGTCTACTGCTCCCAGGGTTTTCACAAAGTGCTTAACCCCTGTGATCGCTCTCTGCAGAACAAGAGGGGTCTAAATGTATCCTTATCTAGATGACTGCTTTATTAAAGCCACAAGTCTGTTAAAGCTCTACAGGGATCTGACCTTTACTCAAAACATCCTCACCTGCTTTGGGGTTCACCATAAATATACGCTAATCCAACACAGACCCATCCACCAGGATAGTTTTCATGGGGTCTCTTCTAGATTATTCACTTCAAAAGGCCTTTCTCCCTCCAGAAAAGGTTTACTTTCTGATGCAGTAGTTCTAAAACATTATGCAGAGACAATACCTCTCAGCCATGGAATTTATCAGAGCATTGGGCTACATGACAATTTGTATCCTCATGATTCCTCTGGCCAGACCACACATAGGGAAACTCCAGTGGTACCAAAATAATCTGTGGTGCCATCACTCACAATCCCTGGCGACCGAAATTCAGCTGATCCCTTGTCTTAATGAGGCATTTGTATGGTGGGCACAAGCTTGTGCCTAGAACTTTGGCTTCCCCTTCAGTTTCACCCCTCAGGGTCAAACTTTTAACACATATGCTTCAGAGACAGCCTGGGGAATTCATTTCCAACACCTTCAGTCTCAAGGCAAATGGGAAATTCATTTCTGAGACAAGCACATACATTGGAAAAAAATGATGGCAGTTCAAAAGGGCTTAGCTTTCAAAGAAAAATAGAAACCAGGGTTCCTGCTAATCAAAACAGACAACACCATTGTCATTTGGTACATAAACAAACAAGGAGGCATTCCCTCTTACCCTATATGTGAACTAGCTATGCAGATGTGGGAGACAGCTCACTCTCTGGGGTTGTACCTCATGGCACAATACCTTCCGGGGTTCAAAACTCTCTAGCAGATTACGTCAGTAGTAGTAACTTGGTGGATCCCCATGAATAGCATCTGCATCAGGAAAAGTTTCTCAACGTAGCCCAGAAAAGGGAATACCCACAGATAGACCTCTTTGCTACCCCCAAAAAAAATTCTTAACTAAAAAAAAAAGTCTGTTCCATTACCAAACTGCTCACAGCTTGGAAGACAGATGCTTTCCTCCTTCCTTTGGACCCACTTTTTCCTTTATGCATCCCACTCCCTGCCTGTTCTTCCTGACATCCTCCTAAAAATCAGGGTAGATTCTGATAGCCCCAGACTGGCTCAGGCACCGCTGGTATCCTCTGCTACTAAGTTTAACCAACAGAAATCTGTGGCAATTTACCTCAGAGAGTGGAGCTTCTGACTCAGGACAAGGGAAGGTTTGTGTTTCCCAATCTGCAGACTCTCAGACTCTCAACCTGGATAATCCTCCAGCATCCACCTCCAAGCATGCCCTAAGCAACCAAGTTCAAGACATTCTCAGAGGCCAGAAGGCCTAGTACTAGGAAATCTACTCAACTAGTGGAAAAGATTCTCCATCTGGCACCAGCAGAAAGGTATCAATCCTAATTCAGCCAATATCTCTGCCATTTTAGATTACCTGACTACCCTGATTAACAGAGGCATAGCCTTTTCTTCCATCAAAATTCATGCCTTTGCCATTTCAGCCCATATCTCTGTTCTTCTCCTGTCATTTCACACCCCCTGCTAAAACAATTTCTTAGGAGAGTGAGCCGCATCCGAACTCCCAAGAGGCAACCCACGCCTCCATGGGACCTCAATTTTGTTTTAGAAAAAATAACCCTACCCCCCAACCCCCCCAACCCCGTGAACCATCAGCTTCTGCTAACCTAACATTTTTAACATGGAAGACTACCCTTTTACTGGCTATCATCTCAGTGAGGAGGGCATCTGAGCTGCAAGCTCTCATGTCAGTGGAACCATTTCTCTTATTACACCCAGACAGAGTATCCCTCAGCATTATCCCATCCTTTATGCCCAAGGTGATCATGGACACATCCTTGAATCAAGTCATACACCTGGCCACCTTCTTCCCCAAGCCTCTGAACCAGGAGGAGACAATCCTTCATTCCTTGGATATGCATAGATAGCTCTGCTGCTGTCTTCATAGAACCAAACCTTTCAGGAAGTCAGACCAACTCTTTGTGTCCTGTGCCACTGGCTCTGAAGTGAAGCCAGTTTCCAAAAAGACTATTTCCAAGTGTATTTCCTTTTGCTACAGCCATCATGGTAAAAAGCCACCTGAAGCTGTCAGGATTCACTTTACAAGGGCCACTGCTACCTTCCTAAAGGGAATCCCTATCAAAGACATTTTGGAAGCTGCTACCTGGTCATCTGTACATAATTTTACCAAACACTACCACTTATCAGCCTTTTCCAGATCTAGAGTATTATTCGCCACTGCCATCTTGCAGGGCATCCTCTCCTCTCCATAATCGTCCTTCCACCCTCATCTCTGCTTTGGGAGTCATCGCACAAGTCAGGACTGCAGCAGTGGAACACGAAGACCATAGTGCAGCTGTCTGCACGTACCGTAAATGTAGATGTTCGAGTGTATTCGGCGGTATTGCACTCTTCTTTCCTTCTCTCCTTCCGCCTTTGCCTACAGTGTTAGTCTGCGTCTGTCGTCTTCCCTAGACAGTGGACCCCCTGTGTGTTTCCCCCTGCCTGACCTAGTTTCTGTCTTAGACCCTTGCTTATTGTTCATCCTGAGGGCTCCAACCTTCTGGAGGGCAAGAAAAAAATGATGTCAGTGTCAGCTGGCTCCCTATATACCTAAGAGTACTGATGTCTGATAAAACGTCCGCCAGCCTAAGGAGGAAGGAGATTTTTACTCTGGTAGTTTGGCCGGCCAAGGGCTTACACAGCAGGAAATCCCTGAAAGTCAGGACTTTAACAGTGAATACACTCAAACATCTACATTTATGGTAAGTGTATGCAAATTCTGCCATTCTATTTTATCCTACCTATATAGTTCTTTTCTTGTTAAAAGGTGGAAGTCACCATTCCTTCTGCCCTGCAACAGGGCTAACGGTTTATGTGCTTGTTTATTTATTCATTTATTTATTTGTTTTTGTAAATTTATCTGAAACAGAAGCATAACTGTCTCAACTAGCGCCCTATCCCCTCTCAGCTCACTCCTTAGGAGATGGCTATTAACAGTTAGATCCACACCCTCCTCCCACTGAGCAAAAAAAAAAAAAAAACTGCCATTCTTTCTACTGACATGCCTCTCTTCCCATTTGCTGCAGCCATTCAGATCTCATTTCTGTGCCCTGCCCCAACCCTCCTTCTACATTTTTTATTAAAAAATGTTTCTTCTGTTAAACTGTAGCAAACTGATTGCTACAAATCTAGCAAACAGTTGCTACAGTTAACACCCTGCCTGCATGGAGCATTATGATGTTCAGGTTTTAGTTAAATTAAGTAAATATGTAAATGCATACATCGGTTCATAGGCATATATACTAAGCTAACAACCACTACAGTCTTTACAAGCCTAGCCATGCCACCCAAATGTGACCCACAAAAGTTAATTTAAGTTTGATTTAAAGGAGGTGATTTACTGACTTCCTCTGTCCATAAGAGACTTGTGAGCCAAATCAGAGGTGAATTTTCGGTTAACCATCCATAGGTCCAAGTTGCACTTAAATAGGGATAGGGAGGAGCTCTGCTTCACATGGGTGGGGAGCCTGTTCCACAGAATGGGAATTCATTGAGAAACATATCTGTCTCCCCAGAGTGTCCTATTTATGTTGCAAGCAAAATTTGGTCTTTTAAATTAGTAGTTCTGATGCTGTTTGTTTTGCGAATGTGCAAAAGATTCATCAGAACAGGGTTCAGTGATGCCTTGTATGCCAGGCAAAGATCACCTCTCAGAAGTCTGTATGATACCAAGTAAAGACAGGGATTTGAAGGGATCAGTGTAGGACATTGTGTATATTTCCTGTATTATTTTTGTAAGGAAATCTTTGTGGACGTCTCAGTTGCTTATATCCTCAGCCATTTAAAAAAGCCTCAGTATGTGTCTGTCCATCACCCAGATAAGAGCCCATACACTTGACAGCTATAGAAAGGTCGAGCGAGTAAAGAGCCGTCTGCCCAGAGTGAGCCATTTCAGATCCCCTTAGTGGTTTCTGCTTTTGATAAAATGATGTTGCTTAGTAATTCCAGGTATAAGTTGAAATCAAGTGTTTAAGAAGCTGTCTATGATTGCTTTCAATGTCATTTTTCTTGTGGCTCCATGCAGTTTATTGCGATGTGTGTAAGCAGCATCCTTATGCTGCTCACCTGAGTACACTTACACCCCATACTAGAGCATTTCCTCTTCCCAGACTGCATTGTATCCGTAGAAAATGTATTTCTGTGCTACCTTATGTATAGTATGATTAATCTATTTAGCCCATTTGGGAGAATTTCTGTGCTGTACAGCATGTGTTTGTCTCAGAGTACTTTCTGTAATAATTTGTATCCATTACTTTTATGTCTTACTTCCCATCACAATTTAAGATCTATTTTCTTTTATCCCAAGAAAACCCTGCATAATAAGATGTATAACCCCTCATTTCACTACCACCTGGGTCATAAATAAACGAGTCTGTGTCCTTTGTATTGTTTACTTCCATTGAAAGTTACTTCCTTCCTCTCCCAGGTCATAATCCTGCTGAGTCTGTAAGAATTGACAGCTGATCTATTCTGCAGTGTCAGAGAGAAGTTGAAGCTTGAGTGCCAGAAAACGTTGAACAGCTGAATTCCTAGCTTTACAAAAGATCTAATTGAAGCACTGATTTGTATCCAATAAAGAAGGGCCTAATTGCAACATTTCTATTTTATGTGCCGATGCCATTACATCAGTCTTTTTTGCCGAGGAGCCTGAAGCAGAAGCAGTTTGCACGAGTGCTGGTTGGCTGCTACCTGAGTTTTCGTTTCCGAATTGAATCATCCTGAAGTCTTCTAAAGCTAAGTACCCCATTGGAGATCCTTTTTTCTTGCTCTAACCGATGTCAGATAAAGTTAACAATTGTCTCGCCTGTGGAAAGCAAATACCACACCGAGATTTCCATTCTTACTGCATCACCTGTTTAGGCTCAGACCATGATGTACCTCGCTGTCGGTTTTGTGGTTTGTTCAACACCCGAACTGTTCGTCGTCGGGCCTTTATTGTCACTAAATACTTTCGCTCTCGATCTCCGTATTCCAAATGGCTCCGGTAAGCCATCCGACTGCCAATCTTCCAAAAAAAAAGTTAGGATAAAGACCGAGACAGACTGCACAGGTCCAAAACTGCAGACGATGATTACGTAAAGGTAGTCACCAGTTCGCCGGTACTCAGGTGCTTTTGCAGTCCCTGATGCCCGCTTCGATGGATTCGCAGGCTGCTACTGAGACCCATTTGGAGTCTGGTATGCCACGAAACTCTTCTCTGACTACGGAACTTGCGGATGTCTCTACCTTGGATGGGTCCGGAGCTGCTGTGCAGGCACCAGCTTCAGAGGAAGTTCTTTGCATTACCAATATTTGACACAAACCGACGCCTTCTTTCACTTCTTCAGTTCTGTCTAAAACTGCAGAGTTTCTAAGACCAAGAGTATGAGCTATGCGTAAAAAACCTACGACCCAAGCTCAAGCACCTGCTTCCTTACCACTGCATCAAATGCTTAAAATGGCAGAAGATCTGATTATGTTGATTAGGGGAAGCCAGCCTTCCCCTGCTAAACGAAAGAAACCTGTCCCCAGCAGCTTTAATTGACCAAGAGTCAGATGACACTGAGGATGTTCATCGTGCATACAGCTGCAGTAATCACAGATGGGTTTTCAGCCGTCAGGCGGTCCCTCGGTCGGCCAAATTCCAAAGTCTTGGTCCGGCGTCGGTTGTCGTCGCTTACTCTTCTGACGTCAGCAAGGCCAGAGTATATAAGACACAGCCGACGCCATGTTCTTCAGTCTTTTTTGCCGCGCGGTGCCCGGAGCAGAAGCAGTTCGCAAGTGCCGGTCGGCCAGCTCCTGAATTACGAAAAAATTTGGAAACCGAAGTCTTCATTAAAGCTAAGTACCCGTTGAAACTTTTCTTGCCTCAGACCGATGTCAGAAAAAGTTAATAATTGTATTTCTTGTGGGAAGCAAATACCGCATAAGGATTTCCATTCCCTCTGCATACCAGACCACGACGTCTCGGGCTGTCGCTTTTGCGCTACCTTCAATAAACGCACTATTAAGCGTCGGGCGGAGTTCGCCCAACACTACTTTGGTAAAGCTTTTGATTATAAAATGTCATCGGACACTCCGACTGCCGTTTTGTCCAAAAAACGCAAGGAAAAGGACCGACACGCGAGGTCCGCGGTCCCCGCCAAAACAGGTGGTCCGGTTCTCAGCGAGACACCTTTGCAGTCCCTGACTACCGACGACACTCCTTTGGCGGTGTCTTCTGTACCCGAGACCGCTGGGTCCTCGGCCCTTTCCCAGACTACTACCGAAGCCCCTGCTAATGTAGAGCCTACTAATGTGGACAGGTCCACCTCCACCCATGGTGTATTTAGGCCCTCATCTTCTTTTTCAATTAAGGCCTTTATTAAATCCAAAGCAGCCAGGCATGCCACGAGGCCTGTTGCACAGGGCCCATCTTCAGGACCCATGCCTAAAAAACAGATGCTAAAAATGGCTGAGGATTTAATTACTCTTATCAGAGGTTCTCATCCCCCTCCTGACAAGAGGCCCAGAGTGGAGGAAGATTCTCCCTCTTCTGATCAGGGATCCATTTTATCAGAACATTCTGATGCAGAGGAACACTCTTATTCTCCTTTTGAGGATTCGGATGCAGAACAGTCCATTCCCTTGGTATCCCCTCCTGAGGATTTTTCCTTTGGGGAAACCTTGCACTCCTTGAGGGAACACTTCCATTGGGAAGGCCAAGACTTTTCAGATTCCAAGAAAAGACTTAGGGAATTTCTTTGGTTACCTCAACACAGACCTCTGGCTATACCCCCTGTTTTGGACATACTGGATGATGTCTATTCGGAGGCTTGTCTTAACCCTGATTCTCTGCCTCCTGCACCAGTCAAACCTGATAGGTATTACAGAGTACCCAGCTCTCACCAATTTCTCTTCAAGAGCCATAATGCTGACCCTGAAACCATTTCACAAGGCCCCAAGGGATTGAAGGCCTCCACTGCCAAGAATCCACTTCCTGCAGAAAGGGAATCCAGATCTTTAGAAAGGTGGAGTAAAATGGTATATACCTCGGCCACCCTAGCCATGAGGGCCTTAAACTGTCAGTTTCATATGATTAAATATCAACAGTACCTGTTATCACAATTAAGGAACAAAATGTCTCAACCTGAACAACCAGATTTAAAAGAGTTACAGGATATGATGCATAGTGCAGAGCAAGTGGGTAAACACACCTTACAATGTGGTTATGATGCCCTAGAGGCCTCCAGTAGAGCGGCTGCTACAGGATCAGTCATTCGCAGACATGCCTGGCTTAGGGAACAAAATTTGCCTGATCATGTGAAAGCTAAACTTCTAGATGCTCCTTTACAAAAGGATGTACTATTTGGTACTAATGCTGAGGAGATACTACGGAAAATGGAAGAAAAAGCCAAATCTATGCAAACTGTCAAAGCTTTCTTACAGGTCCAACCACCACGTTTTAGCAGAAATTGGCCTTCAAAAAACTGGTCCTTTCCAGCTACTGACAAGCCCCAAAGAGGTAGATACAGACGCACAAGGGGCAGAGGGCAATCTCAAGGATCATATAGAGGCAGACAATGGCAAACTCCAGCACCAAGAGGTGGTGAGGACAGTGCACAACAATACAGGAAGCAAACCCAATGACTCTCTCATTTTCATGCCAAGCAGGTCTCAGCTGGCAGCACCTTTGGGAGGGAAACTAGCATTATTTGCAAGCAATTGGCATATTGCACAACAGACAAATGGATACTGGACATTATAAACAGAGGCTACAAATTTCAATTTCACACTCTTCCAAAAATGAGAGGCATGCCAAACCTGCCACAAAATCAAAGGGCAGAGGCACAACTGCAAATTTCAAAGCTCATAAACATGAGAGCTATTCAAAAGGTACCTACGCACCAACAAGGTCAAGGTTTTTACTCAAGACTTTTTCTGGTACCAAGGAAAGGAACCGACTGGAGACCCATTTTGGACTTATCCATCCTAAACACATTTCTACTGCACCAAAATTCAAGATGCTCACATTACAGCAACTTCTTCCCATGCTGGGCAAGGAGTTTTGGCTGGTAACATTGGACCTCAAGGAGGCATACCTGCATGTCCCAATCAGACAAAGCTGCAGAAGATACCTCAGATTTCTTGCAGGTTCAATCCACTATCAATTCTCTGCATTGCCCATTGGCTTATCTACTGCCCAGAGTATTCACAAAGTGCCTGGCATCAGTGATTGCCTACTGCAGACTTCAAGGGATACAGATTTACCCTTATCTGGACGACTGCCTGATCCAAGCGGACAGCAAACACATACTTCTGGAACATCTGGCATATGTGACACGGTTACTGCTTTCTCTGGGATATACAATCAACAAAGAGAAATCAAGACTAACACCATCTCAGAAAATAACCTTCCTGGGTGCCAACTTGGACACAAACACCCAGATGGCATATCTTACGGCAGAAAAACAGGGGCAACAATCTCAGTACTTCAAAATTCTAGCAAAATGTACCAGGCTTACTGCAAGGAAAATCCTGCAGGCTCTGGGATTCATGGCATCTTGCATTCTTCTAATCCCATGTGCAAAGTTGCATATGAGGAAACTTCAATGGTACCTAAAAAATCTATGGTCTCAACACAGTCACAGTTTGGAAACAATTATACCAATAATTCCATGTTTGCAAAAGGAATTTCTATGGTGGGCCCAAGCATGTCAAGTAAACACAGGCCTTCCATTCTGCAAGCCTCAAGCAAAACAAGTCATAACCGCAGACGCCTCAGATTACGCCTGGGGGGCGCACATGAAGGACAGGTGCATTCAGGGCAGATGGTCCCAAAAGGAAAAGCACCTTCACATCAATCAAAAGAAATGCTAGCAGTAATAAATGCAATTACAGCTTTCAAGGACTTCCTGCATCCAGGACAATTACTGATAAGAACAGACAACACCACAGTAATGTGGTACATAAACAAACAAGGAGGAACACATTCATACCCCTTGTGCAGACTAGCCATGACTCTTTGGAACTTGGCTCTGGAAAGACAAATCTAACTTCAAGCACAGTACTTGCCAGGATTGGAAAACACACTGGCAGACAATCTAAGCAGAAATATGACAGATCCACACGAATGGAAGTTACATCCTCAGGTGTTTACAGAAATAATCCAAGCGTGGGGGAGGCCAGACATAGATCGTTTTGCCTCCCACAGGAATCATCAATTGGAAAAGTTTTGTTCAAGGACCTTTCATCCAAAGGCCTGGAGAGTGGACGCCCTTTCATTCAGTTGGACAGCATGGACAGTTTACGCATTCCCACCTCTGCCTCTTCTGCCCAAGGTGCTTTTGAAAGCAAGAACAGACAAACCGAGGATGATACTGATTGCTCCAGATTGGCCAAGGCAACACTGGTATCCACTCCTGAGGAGCCTAACACATACTCCTCCCTGGTCCCTGCCTCTAATGCCTCTTCTGCTGACTCAGCACAGCTACAAAACTCTTCACAGTCAGCTGAAAACACTCAATCTCGCTGCATGGAAAATTCCTTAACATCACAACAGACCCTACTCTCCAAGGAGGTGCAGGATGTCATTTTGGAGGCCAGAAGGCCATCTACTAGAAAAGCTTACTCCGCAAAATGGAAGCGGTTTTGCTCTTGGAATGAGAAAAGAGGCCAGAACCCTAGAAAACTGAACATGCCTCAGGTATTACAGTATATAGCTGAGCTGCTAAACAGTGGACTTTCCTTCTCCTCCATAAAAATACATGCCTCAGCCATTTCTGCAGGATTCAACATGAATCCCCCTTTATTTTCTCACCCACTCTTACAACAGTTCCTCAGAGGGGCTAAGAATATAAGACCTCCAAGGAAGCAACCAATACCATCCTGGGACCTTAATTACATACTAGAAAAATTAACATTGCCTCCCTTTGAACCTGCTGCCTCAACAGATCTGCAACATTTGTCCTGGAAAACAGCTTTCCTTCTGGCCATCACTTCAGCTCGTAGGGTTTCTGAACTACAGGCCCTCATGGCAGTGCAGCCCTTCCTCATTTTCCATCAGGACAGGGTTTCCCTTCGTACCAACCCATAATTTATGCCAAAAGTAGTATCCAGGGTAGCCTTAAATCAAGCCATACACCTCCCTACCTTTTATCCCAATCCTCAAAACAAAGGGGAAAGGCTGCTACACTCTTTAGACATCCATAGGCAGCTACGTTATTATTTGGACAGAACAAAGTCCTTCAGGAAATCAGAGCAACTTTTTGTGTCCTATGCTGTAGGGGCTCAAGGGAAACCAGTCACAAAACGGACTATTTCCAAGTGGATTGGCCACTGCATAAGGTTTTGTTATTCCTATCATGGGAAATCTGTTCCTACAGGTATCAGATCACACTCCACCAGGGCCACAGCAACCTCTACAGCCTTCCTCAGAGGAGTTCCTACCAAAGATATTTTGGAGGCAGCCACTTGGAGTTCTGTACATACCTTCACAAAACACTACCACCTGCCTTTATATTCTAGAACAAGAGCAGGCTTTGCCACTGCTGTTTTGCAGGGCATTCTGGCTCAACCCAGTTCCTCCTAGTACCTACCACCCTATGCATAGCTTTGGGACTCTACCCATCTGTGATTACTGCAGCTGTATGCACGATGAACATAGTACAGTTTTGTACCTACCATAAATGTAGATGTTAGAGTGCTAATACAGCTGCAGTACAGGTTTCCCTCCCTCCTTCCCCACTTGGTAAAGGCATGGGGCCTAACAACCTCTTCATACTACCTGACTGGGTTATCCTGCTATGTTTTATTTGCTTGCTTCCACTGATTTTGGTTTATATTGCATTGCTTGTATATGTAGATAAGCATTATTTATGTATTGCCTTCCGTTTGGGGGCACCTGACATCTGGGGCAAGAAAGACTGAAGAACATGGCGTCGGCTGTGTCTTATATACTCTGGCCTCGCTGACGTCAGAAGAGTAAGCGACAACAACCGACGCCGGACCAAGACTTTGGAATTCGGCCGACCGAGGGACCGCCTGACAGCTGAAAACCCATCTGTGATTACTGCAGCTGTATTAGCACTCGAACATCTACATTTATGGTAGGTACAAAACTGTACTTTTCTGAATATGAAGACATGTCTTAATCTGCTTATGAGGATTCTGATGCAGAGGACTCCATTCCCTTTGCTTCCCCTTCAGTGGATTTTTCTTTTGGGGAAACCCTACATACGTTAAGAAAGCATTTCCACTGGGAATGCCAGGATTATCCTCAGTCCAAAAAGAGACTTGGAGAATTTTTAGATTTGCCACAACATAGACCTTTAGCTATCCCTCCTTTTCTGGAGGTTGTAAATTATGTCTTTATGGAATCCAGTCTAACTCCGGATACTTTACCCCCTGCTCCAAGGAAACCAGACGGGTACTACTGAGTCCCTGACTCTCCAAATTTTCTTTTCAAAAATCCTACTGCTGACCCAGAGGTCATTTCCAGGAGCCTAAAGGTATAAAAGCAACTACAGGTAAGAATCCCACCCCTTCGGACAGGACTGAGCTTTAGATAGATTGGGTAAAAAAGTATACACCTCTGCAACTCTTGCCATTAGGGCATTGATTTGCCAGTTTCACATGCTGAAATACCAGCAACATATTATGGAACTTATTAAGCAAAAATTATCTACCTTTACAGACTGTGAAGAAAATAGAGTTACACTAGCTTTTGCATTCTGCAAGCCAAGTCAGCAGGCATACCTTTCAATGTGGCTTTGACGCCCTAGAAGCATCTTGCAGGCAGCAATCACTGGTTCTGTACTGAGAAGGCATGCTTGGCTTAAGGAGCCGATCTTACCAGACCATGTCAAATCAAAATTACTAGACACTTTTTTGAATAAGGTTAATCTGTTTGGCACCAAAGCGGAAGAGGTTCTAAAAAGATGGAAGAAAAAGCTAAGTCTATGCAAATAGTCAAAGGGTTTTTGCAAGTGCAGCCTCCAAGATTCAGTAGGCATTGCTCCTCAAAACATTGGTCCTTTCCAGCCCCCTCAAGGCCATCTCAAACTAGAGCCAGGGCAAACGGACCCCCCAGATTACCGTCTCAGGGTTTGCAGAGATCTAAGCAATGGAGTACCTCCACTTCTAAAACAGGGAGTGCTAAGCCACCCCTTACAGAAAGAATTCACAATGACTTCTCAACTCCACTCATCACCTCTGTCCAATTGCTCATGCCCCTAGGAGAAAAACTTGCCCATCATGCAAAAAACTGGACCTCCATCACCAAAGACCGATGGGTCCTTAACATTGTATCCCAGGGGTGCAAATTTTACCTCCACTCATTGCCAACCCCAGAAGAGTTCCCAGACCTTCCTCCAAACCATTGGGCAGAGGCACAAAACTAAGTTCAATCCCTGCTCTCCATAAGGGCAATTCAGCCTGTTTCTGCAGAACAGATAGGTCAAGGGTTTTACTCCAGATATTTCCTGGTACGCAAAAAAAATCGCACTTGGTGCCCATTCCTAGATCTTTCCATTCTAAACACCTTCCTGGTGGTACTAAAAGTCAAAATGCTCACCCTTCAGCAGCTTCTCCCTATGCTGTCCAAAGATACCTGGTTAGCCACCCTAGACCTAAAAGAAGTCTATTTGCACATCCCTATCAGGGACTCATGCAGGAAATACCTATGTTTCAGGGCAGGATCTATGCATTATCAGTTCTCTGCACTTCCCTTTGGCTTATCCACTGCTCCCAGAGTCTTCACAAAATGCCTGGCTCCAGCCATTGCCTATTGCAGACCGAGAAATATTCAAATTTACCCTTACTTGGAAGATTGACTGATTCAGGCAGACAGTCAAGAAAAGCTGTTGCAGCACCTGACATTTGTAAGGAACCTTCTAACTTCCCTGGGGTACACTGTCAATGAAAAGAAATCGAAACTTGTCCCCAGTCAAAAGATTGTATTCTTGGGAGCAAGCTTGGACACAGCATCCCAGATGGCATTCCTTACTCCAGAAAAGCAAGCCTATCTAACAGGTTGCTTCGCTCAAATGGCCACCAGAACCTAGCTATCCGCAAGGAAATCCCTAGGGTTCATGGCCTCTTGCATTCCACTAATTCCATATGCCAGACTGCATATGAGGTAACTTCAGTGGTACTTAAAAAGTCTTTGGTGCCAACATTCTCAGGACCTGGAAACCGTCATACCTATCATACCTTGTCTAAGGACAGAGTTTCGCTGGTGGGCAGCAGCATGCAACCACAACAAGAGACTTCTGTTTACTCAACCCCACGCCGCCCAGACCTTAATCACAGACACATCAGACTATGCCTGGGGGGCACATCTGGATGACAAGTGCATTCAGGGCCACTGGAGCCCAAGTCAGATTCATCTGCACATTAACCAAAAAGAGATGCTAGCTGTTCAGCACGCTCTGACAGCTTTCGGATCCCTACTCTCACCAGGACCCTTGCTAAAAAACAAACCCCACCACAGTTATGTGGTACATCAGCAAGCAGGGGGGAACCCATTCTTACCCACCCTGCAGGCTAGCCATCACCCTGTGAAACATGGCTTTGGACATGCAGATTCATCTGCAAGCTCAGTTTCTGCCAAGCAAACAAAACATTCTGGCAGACGACTTAAGCAGAAGTCTCCTATACCCACATGAGTGGCAATTAGACCCCAGCACTCTCAGGCTTCTAACCCAGAAATGGGGGACCCCAGAGGGGGACCTTTTTGCCTCCCCCTACAATCACCAGCTCAGCAAATTCTGCACCAGGACACACCTCACAGCAGGGCCTGGAAAGTGGATACCCTATTCTGCAAGTGGGCAAACCACTCAATGTATGCATTTCTCCCTCTGCCTTTTCTCACAAGACTATTATTCAAGATAAGACGGAACAGACAAAGGGCAATTAATGCCCCAGACTAGCCATGCCAGCACTGGTACCCACTACTGCGTATCCTCACCAGTGCCACCCTGGCACCTACCCCAGATCCCAACTCTCCTCACTCAGCAGGAGGGACAGATCTTGCATCCACAACTGCAAACCCTGAATCTTGCAGCCTGGCTTATTCCTTGAATTCTCCCCCAGTGACCAGCCTAAGCAAGCAAGTGCTGGATGTCATTCTTGAAGCTAGAAGACCCAGTACAAGGAAATCTTATGCTGATAAGTGGAAAGGGTATTGTTCCTGGATTCCATCTAAAGGAGAGGACACAACACTGCCCTCCTTACCTCTAATCCTGGATTACCTAGCAGGTCTACTCCGCAGAGGCCTATCCTTCTCTTCCATTAAGTTCCATGCCTCTGCCATCTCGGCTCATTACAACACTGAACCATCTCTCACCCTCTCATCGAACAGTTCCTGAGAGGGGCAAACAACTTAAGGCCACCAAGGAGAGCCCCCACCCTTGCTTGGGAAGTTAACTTAGTACTGGAAAAGCTCACGCTGCCCCCCCCCCCCCCTTTAAGCCTGCAGTGTCTGCAGATTTAACATTCCTCTCTTGGAAAACAGCCTTGCTTCTGGCCATCACTTCAGCTAGAAGTGTCTGAGCTACAAGCACTTATGGCTGTGGAACCCTTCCTTATTTTTCATGCTGACAGGGTCTCCCTCAGGACTAACCCTTCCTTTATGCCTAAAGTGGTGTCCAGTGTGGCTCTCAACCAATCTATCCATTTGCCAACCCTCTTCCCTAATCCTTAAAATAAAGGGGAAAGGATCCTGCACTCTTTAAATGTGCACACATAGCTCAGATTTTACCTTGATAGGACTAAACCCTTCAGGAAATCTGACCAGTTACTAGTCAGTTTTGCACCAGGGGCAGAGGGCAAGGCCATTTCAAAACAAACAATTTCCAAATGGATAGCGCAATGTATCCATTTCTGCTACAAACATCATGGGAAACCAACCCCTCAGGGGGTCAGAATGCATTGCACGAGGGCTGCTCCTACTTCTACAGAATTCCTCAGGGGAGTCCCTACCAGGGACATTCTGGAAGCTGCTACCCGGAGTTCTGTTCACACATTCGCCAAGCATTACCACCTGCCTATCTTTTCCATATCCAGGGCAGGTTTTGCAACAGCAGTCCTGCAGGTCATACTAGCCAGCACCAACTCTTCTTGACTGCCTCCACCCATTCTTCAGCTTTGGGAATCAACCCAGTTGTGATGACTGCAACAGTGAAACACAAAGAACATAGTACAGTTGTGTACACTTACCATAAATGTAGATGTTTGAGTGTATTCACTGTTGCAGTCCTGGTTTCCCACCCTCCAGTCCCCTTGTCTCTCTCTCCTTTCTAAGTCCATTACTCACCCCTTACAGGGCTATTGGTATTTACTTTTTACTGGTGGTGTTTTTCCACCATAACTTAGCTCCCTGTTTGGGGGGCTCCTGACATTTGGGGCAAGAAAAACTGATGTAAAGACATCGGCTGCCTGTTTTTATACCCCTGCCGACCTGATGTCAGTCTTGAAATGATGGCAACCGGCACAGAAATACTAGGTCACTGGTATTCCGTCCAACTGAGGGCTACCTGCAGGTAAGATAACCCAAGTGTGATGACTGCAACAGTGAATAAACTCTAACATCTACATTTATGGCAAGTGTACACAACTGTACTTTTTTCATTGTCTGGCTGTAGTGGTCTTCTAAGGGTAATGTTCTTTTTGGGAATTCCACCCAGAGGATATTAGTGACAGTAAAGAAGAGGTAGTACCCTTTCTGATGTGTGTGAAGTTTATAACTCCTTTCCTTGTAGTGGGGAAAGCCTGAGCACTACTTCTGTAGAAGGCTTCATTGTCCATCTGTAAAAGATCCACTACTGTACTTGGACAGAACATGATGAGAGGTGGTCAGCATGTCTGTACTTTTCCATAGACATCTGTTGTGCCCTAACCATGGATATATGACTAAGATAAGACATATTTGTATAGGCTATGCATTGCAGCTAATCCGATAATTCCTTCCCAGCTTACCTTTTCAAGTCCTGGTTGTTTCACAGAAAATGTTGGTACAGAATCTAATCCTCCAGTTCATGTTTTTGTTGTGTCCAGGAGCTGCAGGGGAGTGGGATTTAAGTCCTGACTTTCTGGTATCAAATAGACGAGGTGCTGCAAGCTCTTTCATTTACTTGATATACTGTGTTGCATAAAGTTAAGGGTATCAGTGCCGCAGTCAGTTCTGTCTCTTTTTTTTTTCCCCTGAAAAACATGATGAATATACTGACAGCAATCTGGAAGATTTATCCAAAGCCACAAACACCACAGAAGGATCAGCTGATGGACATCTGAAAAGAAACTTGCTGTCCTTTGGCCTTTTGAAAAAGCGGTCTAGCTTCTTGGGGACTGGTGGCTATGAAGCTGGAGATTGGGTTGCTGAATTTAAAAAACACAATAATGCAGTCAAAACTGGAGGAACAGCAGAATGAGAAGGGGATTCCATTTGCAGTAGGTCATAACACCTCTTCTGTACATCACTTACCTGGGAGCTATCCTATTTGAAAAACTCCCTCAGTATGGAAATAGTTAATAGTTAAGCTCCTATGTAGGAGAGTCAGTGCCATTAGACTCCTGTTCTGGAGAAGCATACTCCAGAGGAGAAGGAATGTGGGTAGAGTAGGCTAAAGATGCATCATCTGGAGAGAAATCTTCATCAGAAGAATCCTTTTCTCTAATTCTCTTTTTTGTGATGAAGATGTCAAAGGTGAAGAGGGGACAGAGACACCAGAAAGGGTCTTAAACGAGCATTAATAAGCCCTGGGTAAAACTCTGCTCTTCACATTTTGGATCTTTGGCTGAAGTGGAATGCATTGTCTTTTGTTTCTTTTTAAGGTGCACATCCACCTTATGGAAAGTGGAAGGGCTCGATGTTGGCCTACACGCCGCAGTAGTAGTCAGGACTTCCTGCCTAACTAATATTTGAGGGATTCCACTAGGGCCTTCTGAAATAATGAGTCTCTGGTCCCCCTGTGCATCAAAGGTGGATGTCTGCAGGGCCTCTAAGGCCATGCCTGTCATCAGATCCATAGCGACCTCTGGACCAGTTCCAGCCAAGGAATCTGATGCAAGGACCAGACAGATGTTCTTCGTGTTTCACTGTTGCAGTCATCACATTTGGGTTATTTGCTTGCAGTCGGCCCGATTAGCAAAGCCTTGGGTCCTGCGTCGGTTGCGGTCTCTTCTTCCATGACGTCAGGTCGTCAGGGGTATGACATGCAGCCGATGCCATTACACCAGTCTTTCTTGTCATGCGGTGCCTGAAGCAGAAGCAGTTCACAAGTGCCGGTCGGTTGACTCCTGAAATTTTTGTTTTCGAGTTTCAGAACCAAAGTCTTCAACTAAAAGCTAAGTAACCCGTTGGGGAAACTTTTTCTTTCTTTAAACCGATGTCAGTAAAAGTAAATAATTGCATTTCTTGTGGAAAGCAAATACCTCATAAAGAGTTTCATTCGTACTGTATTCCTTGCTTAGGCCCTGACCACGACATACCTCGCTGTCGGTTTTGTGCCATATTCAAACCACGAACTATCCGTCTTCGGTATATTTTCACTTCTAAATATTTTAGTGCTCGGTTCAGTTATCCAGATATGTCTTCGTTAAGCCATCCGACTACCGACATTCTGAAAAAACACAAAGTTAAAGACAGAGACAGGCCGCCTAGGTCCAAAGCTGCCGACGATGCTTCTCCTAAGCCAGTCGCCAGTTAGCCGGTACTCAGTGAGGTGCTTTCGCAACCCCTGATGTCCGCTACTTTAGATTCGCAGCCCTCTACTGAGACCCATTTGGAGTCCGGTATGCCGCGAGATACTTCACTTGGAGAACCTGCGGATGACTCTACCTTGGATGGGTCCAAAGCCGCTGTGCAGGCACCGGCTTCTGAGGGTATATTCAGGCATACTGACTTGCATATTAAACCGATGCTATCTTCTTCAAGGCCTAAAACTCGAACCATGCCTAGAAAACTGATGCCCAGACCGCATGGTCAGGCCTCTGTGCCTAAAAAAACAAATGATAAGAATGACTGAAGACCTTATTACTTTAATCAGGGGAAGCCAACCTTCCCCCTCTAAGAGACCTCTGAGTTTGCTTATGATACTTCTGACCAGGATTCTGAAATTTCTGTTTCCTCTGATGACCAGGATTTACCCTTATCTACCTATGAGGAGTCTGATGCTGAGGACTCTATTCCCTCTACTCCCCCCACGCCTCGGAGGATCTCTCTTTTGGTGAAACCTTGCATAATCTTAGGGAGCATTTTCATTGGGAAAGTCAGGATTTTTCTGATTCTAAAAAGAGGCTTAGGGATTTCTTACTCCTGCCCCAGCATAGGCCTTTAGCTATCCCTCCTGTACTAGACATTGTTGATGATGCCTTTTCAGAATCTAGCTTGGCCCCTGACTCTTTACCTCCTGCACCCAGAAAACCTGATAGATATTACAGGGTTCCTGACTCTCAAGTTCCTTTTCAAATATCCTACTGCGGATCCTGAGACCATTTCACAGGGTCCCAAGGGCATTAAAGCTACTACTGCTAAAAATCCCTAACCCCTCTGATAGAGACTCCAGGGCGCTGGATAGATGGGGTAAGAAGGTATACACTTCTGCAACTTAGGCCATTAGGGGCTTAAACTGCCAGTTTCATATGCTAAAGTATCAGCAGCATATTATTGGATTACTTAAACAGAAAATGATGTTGATTCCTGATTGTGCTGAAAATAAGGATTTACAGGATTTAATGCATTCTGCTGAACAAGTTGGAAAACATACTTTGCAATGTGGTTTTGATTCATTAGCGGTATCTTGCAGGGCTGCTGTCACTGGGTCTGTACTTAGAAGGCATGCTTGTCTTAAGGAGCAATCCTTGCCAGATCATGTTAAAGCTAAATTACTGGATGCTCCCTTAAATCAAGACCGCCTGTTTGGCAATAAGGCAAAAGAAGTTCTTAAAAAGATGGAGGAAAAAGCTAAATCTATGCAAACTGTTAAAGATTTCGTACAAGTTCAACCTCAAGATTTAGTAGGCATTGGCCTTCCAAAAATTGATCCTTTCCTGCCTCTTCCAGGCCTTCTCAGCCCAAACCCAGATCCAGCAGAACTCCCAGGCTTCAGTCTCAGGATACGCACAGGACTAAGCAGTGAGGGGTCCCCTCTTCCAAATCTGGGAGTAGTAAAACTCCCCCCATAGTAAACTGTCTCAATGACTTCATTTTAAAACTTCCAAGCACTTCTCAACTGACTGCCCCTTTGGGGGGAAAGATTGCTCTTCATGCAAAGAGCTGGGAGCTCATTACCCAGGACAAATGGGTTTTTCAGTATAATGTCCCAAGGATACAGACTTCACTTCCACACGTTACCAACCCCACACGGTTGGCCAGATCTACCCCAAAATCAGTGGGCAGAGGCTCAAAAGCAAGTACTCTCTCTTTTAAGCATAAAGGCTATTCAAACTGTACCAGAAGAGGAAAAGGGACAAGGTTTCTACTCAAGACTTTTCCTGGTACCCAGAAAAGACAATTCATTGCGTTCTACTCTGGACCTGTCTACTCTAAACACCTTTTTGGTGATTCCAAAATTCAAGATGCTGACTCTTCACCAGTTGCTTCCTATGCTAGGCAAAGATGCCTGGTTGGCAACACTCGATTTAAAGGAAGCATACCTGCACATCCCAATCAGGGAATCTTGCAGAAGATACCTACACTTCAGAGCAGGCTACACGCACTATCAGTTCTCTGCAATGCCCTTTGGCTTATCTACTGCGCCCAGGGTATTGCCTAGCTCCAGTCATTGCATTTTGCAGGCAAAGAAATATTCAGATATACCAATACCTAGACGATTGTCTAATTCAGGCAGAAAGTCAGGACATACTTTTGAATCATCTGGCCTTTGCACAAGAGTCCTAACTTGTCTGGGGTACAACATAAATCAAAAGAAATCACACCTGATACCCTGTCAACAAATTATATTCCTGGGAGCAAGCTTGGATACAACTTCCCAGATGGCTTTCCTCACGCCAGAGAAACAAATCCATCTGACAACCTACTTCAATCTAGTGGCCATGAAAACCCTGCTATCTGCAAGACAAATACTGCAAGCGTTGGGGTTCATGGCCTCCTGTATTCTTCTAATTCCATATGCAAGACTGCATATGAGGAAACTACAATGGTATCTAAAAAGCCTATGGTGTCAACATTCTCAGGATGTAGAAGCAATGATTCCTATTGTACCTTGCCAACGCCTAGAGTTTCTTTGGTGGGCAGAGGCCTGCCACCAAAACAAGGGAAAACCATTCACTCTACCCCCCGGCCTCCCAAACCCTAGCCACGGACGCATCAGACTTTGCATGGGGGGGCTCACCTGGCAGGGAAGTGCATTCAGGGCAAATGGAACCCAAGTCAAATGCACCTGTATATCAATCAAAAAGAAATGGTAGCTGTACAGAATGCTGTGACAGCCTTCAAGGACCACATCCTTCCAGGACAATTAATGGTAAAGACGGACAACACCACTGTTATGTGGTACATAAACAAACAGGGAGGTACCCATTCCTACCCCCTCTGCAGACTAGCCATGGCATTGTGGAACACAGCCTTGAGCTTCCAGGTACATCTACAAGCTCAGTTCCTGCCAGGAAAGCTAAATACACTGGCAGATGGACTAAGTAGAAATCTCATGGACCCACTCGAGTGGAAACTGGAACCAAAGATTTTCAACATGTTGACAAACAAATGGGGGAGCCCAGATATAGACCTGTTTGCCTCCCCCCAGAACTACTAGTTGGACAAATTTTGCACAAGGACTCCCTACAAACAAGCTTGGACAGTGAATGCTCTGTCCTTCAGCTGGAAAAACCTGTCAGTTTATGCCTTTCCTCCTCCGCCTCTCCTCTCCAAAGTACTACTAAAGATCAAACAGGACAAACCAAGCACAATATTGATTGCACCGGACTGGCCACACCAACACTGGTACCCCCTCTTGCACAGTGTTTCACTGTTGGCGCCATGGCACCTGCCTCAGACCCCAACCCTGTTGTCTCAGCAGGAGAACCAGATTCTGCACCCTCAGCTTCAAACCCTGAACCTAGCAGCCTGGCTAATTACCTAATCTCTCCTTTACCATCCCTCAGTAAACCAGTGATGGATATCATTTTAGAGGCAAGGAGGCCTAGTACTAGAAAATCTTTTGCTGAAAAATGGAAAAGATTCTGTGCCTGGAACCAGTCTCAGGGTTTGAGCACAGCAGCGCCCAACTTACCTCAGATTTTACAATACTTAACTGAGATGCTTCACAAGGGCCTTTCTTTTTCCACCATCAAAATTCACCCCTCAGCCATTTCAGCTTATTATAACACAGAACCTCCCCTCTTCTCTCATCCACTGCTCAAGCAGTTCCTCAGAGGGGCCAGAAATTTAAGACCAGCCAGGAGAGCCCCAGTTCCAGCCTGGGACCTTAACTTTGTATTGGAGAAGCTCACTCTTCCTCCTTTCGAACCAGTTGCTAGTACAAATTTAAAATTCCTTTCTTGGAAAACAACATTTCTTTTAGCAATCACTTCAGCAAGAAGGGTATCTGAATTACAGGCCCTTATGGCAGTGATGCCTTTCATCATCTTTCATGCGGACAGGGTGTCCCTCAGAACCAATCCCTCCTTCATGCCCAAGGTGGTATCCAGTGTGGCTCTTAATCAGTCCATTCATTTGCCAACCTTCTTTCCTAATCCACAGAACAAAGGGGAATGGATACTGCACTCAGATGTGCGCAGACAACTTAGATTTAACTTGGACAGGACTAAACCGCAAAGGAAATCTGAACAACTGCTGGTGGCATTTGCTTCAGGGGGGAAGGGGAAGGCTATTTCAAAGCAAACCATTTCTAAATGGATAGGCCATTGCATTCATTTCTGCTATAAACACCATGGAAAACCTATCCCACAGGGGATCAAACCCCATTCAACCAGGGCTGCATCTACCTCTACAGCCTTTCTCAGAGGTGTCCCTACCAGAGACATACTAGAAGCTGCTACCTAGAGTTCTGTACATACTTTCACCAGACATTACCATTTGCCAATTTTCTCTAAATCTAGAGCTGGCTTTGCCACTGCAGTCTTGCAGGGTCTTTTAGCTGGTCCTAATACTATCTAAATTCCTCCTCCCATCCTTAGCTTTGGGAATCTACCCAAATGTGATGACTGCAACAGTGAAACATGAAGAACCTAGTACAGTTGTGTACACGTACCATAAATGTAGATGTTCGAGTGTACTCACTGTTGCAGTCCTGGTTTCCCTCCCTCCAGCCCCCTGCTGTTTTCTTTAGCTGTACCTCTATTCTCTTTTACTATGCTTAAAAAGTTTTTGGTGTATTTGCTTTTTTATTGGAGGTATTTCCTTGTGTGTGTGTGTGTGTGTGTGTGTGTGTGTGTGTGTGTGTGTGTGTGTGTGTGTGTGTGTGTGTGTGTGTGTGTATATGTATGTGTATATATATATATATATATATATATATATATATATATATATATATATATATATATATTTATTTATTTATTTATTATTGCTTCCCATTAAGGGGGCACCTGACATCTGGAGCAAGAAAAACTGATGTAATGGCGTCTGCCACATGTTTTATACCCCTGATGTCATGGAAGAAGAGACAGCAACCGACACAGGACCCAAGACTTTGTTAATCAGGCCGACTGAGGGTTACTGCAAGCAGATAACCCAAATGTGATGACTGCAACAGTGAATACACTCGAACATCTACATTATGGTAAGTTTACATAACTGTACCATCTCAGAGCCTTTATCAGCCTCGAGAGAGATGTCCGATATAGGAGGCACAGTCTGAGACAGACCTAGACTCTTTGGCCTTTCTTTTCACTTGTAATTCAGCAGAAGACCCAGACATACTCTCCACAGTGTCTTTCACCAAGTGTTTAAGACGCTGGTTTTCATGATAAATTGCTAAAGAGGAAAGCTGAATTTTTTAAGTTTTAGACACAAAGACCTGGCAAATGGAATAAGTTTTATGGTCATGAGTAGGCCCTACGCAGAACAGGCACTGCTTGTGACTATTCTTATGTGCAGTTTGTCTCCCACAGTGGTATTTGCCTTTCTTGGATGACATGGAAAAAAAAACCTCATAAACGCAATAGGAAATAAGAAGTTAAAAGAAGAAAACCTCAATGGGCCAGTTATCTGAAATGGCTTGATACAGAAGCAAATGACTCTGGCAAGCAGACTGACAGCTAAAGATAGTGTATGGACTAGCAGAAGAGAAGTTCTAAGGAGAGTACGTGCGGACATTGCTTTTATGGCCGACATGCGCGTGTGCATATGTGTGTAATGTCTCATACTCGTAAGTAGTAAAAGGCTTTGTTATACTGCCCAAATGTCAGGTCGCCCTTTTCAGGAAATCCCTCATGTTACGAGTACTACAGCAGTGAAGAGAAGGACATAGATTTTACACAACTTTACTTTCCTCAGGGAACACCACATCTCTGTAATTTTCATTGCCGTAATGGCCCCTGTGGTAGTGGGTCCTTGTCTTTGGTGTTGTAATTGTTTACCAGATTTAATTTATTTATTTGACATTTCTTTACCAGGAAAGTCCAACTTGTCTAGAATGAACCCATTTTCAATGGAGGCCCTGCCAGAAAAGCTGCTGAAGTATGACAAAAACATACAGGGTGGACTTATTTGGATTTACAATACGTCTGAATATATACGCATAAACATAAGTGAAAATAAAACATGCAGTAATTACGTTTAGAAATAGCTTGTGTACTGAGGAGGGGAAAACAGTGAGTAAAACTGTACAAAAGCAACATGTCAAATTGTTATGTGTAGATATGGAAAGACAAAGAGTAGTATCACTTGAGGCCATTTATGGTTCAAGCTTATAGACTTCGTAATTAGATCAGAAACTTTGAAGGTGAGTAGAGGTAAATAATGTAGAGCAAAGTGATAAAATATAAAATTAGCCAGGGTTAGAGCAGGAGGAGATCCAAGATTTAGATATTCTTTAAGTGAGAGTTTGAAAGATGAATGATTTTGTCTTGCTCTGATAATTACGGGAAGGATATTTCAAATTTTAGCTACGGAGAAAGAGTATAGGCTTTGGCTGGCTAATTTGTTAGGTTGATGCTCAGTGAGAAGTAATTTATTTTTTGACCTGAGAGAGTGTTTCGGTATGTAGTCTTGAAATATTGTACGGGGCATGCCATAGTCTGTTGATGATTTTGTGAGCCATTTTATGTTGAAGGAAGGTAAGGTATTGTGGGAGTTCAAGCCACTTGAGAGTGTGAAAGTAATGTGTAAAATATTTTGCTTCAATGGCAAATTTGGCAATTTTATTGTAACATTTCTAACTTTGATTTTTAGGGTAGTTTGTAAGTTTGTAAGTATTGGGGAACCAAATAAAAGTGTGGGTATAAGATAAGTAGTGGCAAGGGTATGTTTAGTGGGTGTCTCTAGGAAATACCTGTGCCAGTAGAGAATTCCCAGATGTTCTTCGTGTTTCACTGTTGCAATCATTACATTTGGGTTATCTGCTTGCAGGTAGTCCTCAGTCGGCCTGATTAACAAAGTCTTGGGTCCTGAGTCGGTTGCTGTCCCTTCTTCCATGACGTCAGGTCGTCAAGGGTATAAAACATGCAGCCGATGTCACTACATCAGTCTTTCTTGCCGTGCGGTGCCTGAAGCAGAAGCAGTTCACAAGTGCTGGTCGGCCGACTCCTGAAATTTTCATTTTCGAGTTTCAGAACCGAAGTCTTCAACTAAAGCCAAGTACCCTGTTGGGGAAACTTTTTCTTGCTCCTTACCGATGTCTGTAAAAGTTAATAATTGCATTATTGTGGAAAGCAAATACCTCATAAAGATTTTAATTCGTACTCTATTCTTTGCCTATCGGCGGTGGTGGTGCTGCTGTAGCGTTGTCGCCTCACAGCAAGACATTGTCCCGTTCGATTCTCAGCTAGAGTGTCTTCTGTGGAGACATGCGTGAATGGGTGTACCTTCGTTGAAGGTTGTACATTAGGACCAGCAACTCAGCACGCAAAAATCAACTGCCAATCATTAGCGGACCAGAGTTCTGTTGTGGCGACCCCTAACCAGGAAAAAGCTGAAAGAGACAACAACAACTGTATTCTTTGCCTAGGCCCTGACCACGACGTACCTTGCTGTCAGTTTTGTGCTTTATTTAATCAGCGCACTAACCGTCGTCGGTATATTTTCGCCTCTAAATATTTCGGTTCTCGGTTTAATTATCCAGAAATGTTGTCGGTTACCCATCCGACTACCGGGATTCTGAAAAAAATGCAAAGATAAAGAAAGAGACAGGCCGCCGATGTCCAAAATTACCGATGATGCTTCTCCTAAGCCAGTTGCCAGTTCGCCGGTACTCATTGAGGCACTTCGCAGCCCCTGATACCCACTATTTTTGATTCGCAGGTCTCTACTGAGACCCATTTGGAGTCCAGTATGCCGCAAGATGCTTCAACTATGGAACCCGCGGATTTCTCTATCTTGGATGGGTCCGGAGCCGCTGTGCAGGCACCGGCTTCTGAGGGTGTAATCGGGTCCATGGACTTGCATATTAAACTGACGTCTCGTTCTTTACTTTGGCCTAAATCTCGATCCATGCCTTAAAAAACGATGCCCAGGCCACATGCTCAGGCCTATATGCCTAAAAAACAAATGATAAGGATGGCTGAAGATCTAATAACTCTAATCAGGGGTAGCCAACCCCCCCTTCTAAAAGGCCTAAGACTGAAGTTGATTATGAATCTTCTGATCATGATTCTGTTTTTTCTGACTCTTCTGATGACCTGGATTTGTCCTTACATACTTATGAGGATTCTGATGCAGAGGACTCTATTCCCTCTGCTTCCCCTCCTGAGGATTTTTCTTTTGGGGAAATGTTCTGTACTCTAAGGGAGCATTTCCACTGGGAAAGCCAGGATTTTTCTAATTGAAAAAGAGGCTTAGGGATTTCCTTCTCCTACCTCAGCATAGGCTTTTAGCTATTCCTTCTGTACTAGACATTGTTTGATGGTTTTTCGGAATCTAGTTTGGCCCTTGATACCCTGCCTCCTGCTCCCAGAAAACCTGACAGATACTGCAGGGTCCCCGAGTCCCACAAGTTCCTTTTTAAAAATCCTGTTGCAGATCCAGAGACTATTTCACAGGGGCCCAAGGGCATTATGGCTTCTACTGCTAAAAATGTTTCCTGATAGACTCCAGGGCGCTGGATAGATGGGGTAAGAAGGTTTACACTTCTGCAACCTTGGCCATTAGGGCTTTAAACTGCAAGTTTCATATGTTAAAGTATCAGCAACATGTTATTGGACTGATTAAACAGAAAATGATGTTGATTCCTGACTGTGTGGAAAATAAAGAATTACAGAATTTAATTCATTCTGCTGAACAAGTTGGAAAATATACTTTGCAATGTGGTTTTGATTCATTAGAGGCCTCTTGTAGGGCTGCTGTTACTGGGTCTGTGCTCAGAAGGCATGCTTGGCTTAAGGAGCAATCTTTACCTGATCATGTTAAAGCTAAATTATTGGATGCTCCTTTAAATCAGGACCGCCTGTTTGGCAACAAGGCTGAGGAAGTTCTTAATCTATGCAAACTGTGAAAGATTGTTTACAAGTTCAGCCTCCTAGATTTAGTAGGCACTGGCCCTCTAAGAATTGGTCCTTTCCAGCCCCTTCCAGGTCTTCTTAAGCCAAACCCAGACATAGCAAAAACCCCAGGTTTCAGTCCCAGGGGACACTCAGAACTAAGCAGTGGGGGGCCTCCACTTCCAAATCTCGGAATAATAAGACTGGTAACCTGTCTCAATGACTTCCTTTTAAAATTTCCAAGCACTTATCAACTGGCTGCCCCTTTTTTGGGAAAAGATTGCTCTTCATGCAAAGAATTGGGAACTCATTACCCAAGACAAATGGGTTTTAAATATAGTGTCCCAGAGATACAGATTTCACTTCCACATGTTGCCATCGCCAAGCGGGTGGCCAGACCTACCCCCAAATCAGTGGGCAGAGGCCCCAAAACAAGTACTTTCTCTCTTAAGCATGGGGGCTATTCAACTAGTACCAGAAGCGGAAAAGGGACAAGGTTTCTACTCGAGACTTTTCCTGGTACCCAGAAAAGACAAGTCATGGTGTCCTGTCCTGGACCTGTCTACTCTAAACACCTTTTTGGAGATTCCAAAATTCAAGATGCTGACCCTTCACCAATTACTTCCTATGCTAGGCAAAGATGCCTGGTTGGCAACAATAGATTTAAAAGAAGCATACCTGCACATCCCACTCATGGAATCTTGCAGAAGATACGTACACTTCAAAGCAGGCTACACGCACTATCAGTTCTCTGCACTGCCCTTTGGCTTATCTACTGCGCCCAGGGTATTCGCAAAGTGCCTAGCTCCAGCTATTGCATTTTGTAGGCAAAGAAATATTCAAATATACCAATACCTAGACAATTGTCTAATTCAGACAGAAAGCCAGGACATACTTTTGAATCATCTGGCCTTTGTACAAAGGGTTCTAACTTGTCTGGGGTAGACCATAATCAAAAAGAAATCACACCTGGTACCCTGTCAACAAATTATATTCCTGGGAGGAAGTTTGAATACAACTTCCCAGATAGCTTACCTCACGCTAGAGAAACAAATTCATTTGACAACCTACTTCAAACAAGTAGCCACAAAAATCCTGCTATCTGCAAGACAAATACTGCAAGCCTTGGGGTTCATGGCCTCCTGTATTCTTCTAATTCCATATGCAATACTGCATATGAGGAAACTACAGTGATATCTAAAAAGCCTATGGTGTCAACATTCTCAAGACCTGGAAACAATGATTCCTATCATACCTTGCCTACGCCTAGAGTTCCTTTGGTGGGCAGAGGCCTGCCACCAAAACAAGGGACTACCTTTCACACCACCCCCTGCCACCCAAACCCTAACAGACGTATCAGACTATGCATGGGCAAGCAAAAAAATGTTAGCTGTACAGAATGCTATTTTCAACATGTTGGCAAGCAAATGGGGAGCCAGATATAGACCCGTTTGCCTCTCTCCAGAACTACCAGTTGGACATTTTTTTTTGCACAGGACGACAAACAAAAGAGCTGAAAGTGGATGTTCTGTCTAAACATCAAACAGGACAAACCAAGGATGATTTTGATTGCTCCAGACTGGGAACCAATTTCAAGGGATGAGCACAGCAGCACTCAGTTTACCTCAGATTTTACAATGCTTAACTGATATGCTTTACAAGGGCCTGACTTTTTCCTTACATTAAAATCCATGCCTCAGCCATTTCAGCTCATTATAACACAGAACCTCCCCTCTTCTCTCATCCACTGCTCAAGCAGTTCCTCAGAGGGGCCAAAATTTGAGACCACCCAGGAGAGCTCCAACCCCAGCCTGAGACCTTAACTTTGTCTTGAAGAAACTCACTTTACCTCCTTTCGAGCCAGCTGCTACTGCAGACTTAAAATTTCTTTCTTGGAAAACAGCTTTCCTTTTAGCAATCACTTCAGCTAGAAGTGTATCTGAATTACAGGCCCTTATTGTAGTGGAGCCTTGTATCTGAATTACAGGCCCTTATTGTAATGGAGCCTTTCATCATCTTTCATGCGGACAGGATGTCCCTCAGAACCAATCCCATCCTCATGCCCAAGGTGGTATCCAATGTGGCTCTTAATCAGTCCATTCATTTGCCAAACTTCTTTCCCAATCCACAGAATAAAGGGGAACGGATACTGCATTCCTTAGATGTGCACAGACAACTTAGATTCTACTTGGACAGGACTAAACCTCAAAGGAAATCTGAACAACTGCTGGTGGCATTTGCTGCAGGGGCAGAGGGGAAGGCTATTTCAAAGCAAACCATTTCTAAATGGATAAGCCATTGCATTCATTTCTGCTATAAGCTCCATGGAAAACCTATCCCCAGGGGATCAGACCTCACTCCACCAGGGCTGCATCTACCTCTACAGCCTTTCTCAGAGGCGTCCCTACCAGGGACATCCTAGAAGCTGCTACCTGGAGTTCTGTACATACTTTCACCAAGCATTATCATTTTCCAGTTTTCTCCAGAGCTGGCTTTGCCACTGCAGTCCTGCAGGGCCTTATAGCTGGCCCTAATGCTATCTAAATTCCTCCTCCCAACCATAGCTCAAATGTAATGACTGCAACAGTGAAACACGAAGAACATAGTACAGTTGTGTACACTTACCATAAATGTAGATGTTCAGGTGTATTCACTGTTGCAGTCCTGGTTACCCTCCCTCCAGCCCCCTAACTTTTTTTGACTATACCTCTACTTTCCTTTACTATGCCTTTTTGGTGTATTTGCTTTTATGTTGGAGGTATAGCTTTGTACTTTTATATTTAATTGCTTCCCATTAGGGGGTACCTGACATCTGGGGCAAGAAAAACTGATGTAATGGGTCTGCTGCATGTTTTATATCCCTGCATGTTTTATATCCCTGACAACCTGACGTCGTGGAAGAAGGGACTGCAACCGACGCAGGGCTCAAGACTTAATCAGGCCGACTGAGGGCTATACCTGCTAGCAGATAACCCAAATGTAATGACTGCAACAGTGAATACACTCTAACATCTACATTTATGGTAAGTGTACACAACTGTACTTTTCTAGTTTTGAATATGAAGATCAAATTTAAGCCGTTCATCTATAGTTACACCTAGCAGTTTAGTATAGGGAACTACTTCAATTTTTGTGCTATTTTTTGAGAGAATAGTGAACTGATTTTTGTTTAGAGAAAGTGTTTTAGAGATGAAATGTAGAAGCTTGGTTGTTAAAGGGTTTAATAACAGTTGATTGTTGGAAAGCCTGATCTTGACAGAGGTAAAGGCTGCTTGGGTGATTTTTTGAAGATGACAGTGTTAGAAGAGCAGATGATAGTTGAGTCATCTGCATATTGTATGAGTGAACTGTGACTGGAGGAGATATGCAAGTTATTTATGAAAACATTGAATAGGAGAGGACCCAGTATAGAGCCTTGGGGGACTCCCGTCGTAGTATGTATGTTTGTGGAAAGAGAGTTTTGCCATTAGATGTTAGATCCACGGTGGGACAGCGGTAGCATTGTTACCTCACAGCAAGAGGTTCTCCTGTTCGATTCTCGGCTGGAGTGCTTTTTGTGTGGAGTCTGCATGTCCTCCCCGCGGTCGAGTGGCCTCTGAAAGACATGCGTGAATGGGTGTGCTTTCGCTGATGGTTGGACATCGGGCTGGCAACTTGGCACCATAAAAATCGACTGCCAATCATTAGCGGACCGGAGTTCCGCTGTGGCGACCCCTAACTGGGAAAAGCCGAAAAGACAAACAAACTGCCTGTACTCTGTTAGATAGCTAGCTTGTGAACCATTTGAGAGAAAGAGAGGAAAGACCAAGATTAGTGAGCTTTTGTATGAGGAGAGGGTGAGCAGCAGTGTTAAAAGCCTTAAATAAGTCAAGAAATAAGGAAGAGAAAAAGTTTACCCGAGTCTCTTGCTTTAACTGTGCCCATAAAGGATAGTAAGTCAGTGTTGATACTAATGAGCAGGTCTCAACCCATGTTGTGTAGAAGTAAGAAGTCAGTTATTAATAAGATAGAGGAAGAATTGTGTGTGGACACATTTTTGAAGAAGGTTTGAAGCTGGTGACAGTAAGGCAATAGGACTATAGTTAGAATTATCAGGGGAGTTACCTCCTTTGTGTAGTGGTATAATAAAAGATTTTTTCCAGAGAGATGGGGCATAGGCTTCTAGAATGGATCTCTTGATGAGTGTGGTGATTGAGTATACCATGGCTTCAGCTCCTACTATTAAATATTCTATGGGTAGGATATCAGGAGAAATGGAATTTTATAGTATTAGTGGAAACAGACTGGGAAGTGAAGGTGAGAGAAGTAGTAGAAAGGGTTAAAAGGGTTAAAGTTGAGTAGAAGAGGGAAAGAGGAGGTGGAGAGTGTTGGGAGGTAGGTTCAGATACAGGTAAGTCATATGAGGTGGAGTTTGAGAGTATATACTTTCAATTAAGTGAGTATTGAAAAGGTTGGTAATTTGTGCAGAGGTTTTATCAGGATAAGGACTAGGATTGCTTTTTGTTTCAGGGTTAAGAAGTGTTGTAGTAGAGGACCAGAATTTCTTGGGATTTTTCTTATGATTTGATTGTAATTTTAAATAGTAATCTCTTGTCTTTTGTTATGGACTTTTTTGTCTGGTTACATAGCTGTCTAAACTTTAGTAGGTCTGAGGAGGTTTTAGATGCAAACCATAAGTTTCCAGGCTTTGTGCAGTACTAAAGTCTCATGCAAGTAAGTGTTCACTTCGAAAATTATTAAAATGTGTTTCTAATTGTGTAATATTAGTCTGTCTACCTGCATGTCTGTGATGTAATAGCTAGGTGTTACATGTGTAAATGTCTGTAAAAATAGTCGACAATAAAGTTTACTTTGACTTTATCTCTGATTGTCACCAAGTCAAAAGTTATATTAAAATAATTGACTTCTTCATCTAGAGGTAATATTCTGAGGATGTACCAGTTTGTTTTAGTATGCTAGTAAATGCATGTTGGTCAAAATTTCTGAAATTTGAGAGTTTCTGAATGGTTTTGTAGTGATGTTCCTTATAAGGGTGAGAGATTGTTTTATGGACAAAGGTAGGGAGATGATCACTTAGTAGTGCGGCTGGTGTAATGGTTAAGGTGTTTACCTTACAGACTCAAGTTGCAGGGTTTGATTCTGACATGAGGTAATTGGCTAGGCTTAAAAAGGCCAACAAGGGCAGCTAGCCTAGTACTAATCTATGAACTTATATAAGGGAGAGTACCAGCCTTGATGAAATTACTGGGGTCTGAAACTAGAATTCAGTTGAAGATTATAGCCCTGATTGTTATCATTAAAACTAGTGGGAGTGGTAATGATATAAGTAAAATTAAATACATTTATGCTAGTGGAAGGGAAGATAGAGAGTTCTGCCAGTTAATGTTAACGTCACCTAAAATGATAGATGTGATATTGCCTTATCTCACCTTCATTCTTAGCAGGTTAGGTTCAGATCCGAACATCAGATCCAACTCAGCCTAATACAAAAGATTGAGGTCTTCCACTAGCTTGTGGCTAAAACTCCATCCCATCATGCAGTAGGAGAGCTCCCCAGACCTCGTTTGCCACTAAACAAGATTGGGTGCTCTTCCTACTGGCTCTGGCTAAGTAGACTTTTTCTACATATTTTGACAAAATTGTTAGAAATATCTAACTGTGTTTATTTGCTTTGATAATTACTGAAGTAGATTGTGTGTGTTTTCATTTGTTTCTTCCTGAATTTCACTGCAGTTGGATCTCAGCAAATTAAACAAGTCAATAAGAAAGTCAAACTTCTGGATGATAACACTAAAGTCTATACTCCCATTTCTGGGACAAGATGATTGGATGTGCTCTGTAGACCTCCAGGATGTGTACTACCACATTAAAATGGACAGGTGATCCAGGAGTCATCTGCACTTTTGGCTGGGAGTCAGTCACTACCAGTTTCGAGCTCTGCCCCTTGGCCTCACTACAGACCCCAGTGTGTTCACCAAATGTGTGGCAGTAGTCGCGGCTCACTTGAGACGCCTAGGGTTCCGAGTGTTTCCGTACCTAGATGACTGGCTCCTAACCAGCACCACCAAGCATCTACTAACAAAAGCAAGAGACACCACCTTGCATCTCTCCTCTACCCTAGGGATCAAAATAAACGATGCAAAATCTGCCTTGTTGCCATCTCAGTAAATTGTTTTTATAGGAGCAGATTTAGATGCAACAAAAATGATGGCCAAACTTCCTTTGGAAAGGGTTCAAATTCTATGAAGTCAGGTCCAAAATCTTCTTTCCATGAAAAAAGTACAAGCAATAACCCTGATCCCATTAGCATGTCTGCACATGAGAATTCTACAGTGGCTACTGTTCAATCAGTGGTGCATGCAGGAACTACCCATGTCCCACCAAATATTTATAATGGAATCTTGCAAGAAGGACCTTCGTTGGTGGCTTTACTCCACTCATGTGACATTGTCGACCCTTTGTACTTCCCCAGCCACTAGCCCCAGTGACCACAGACGTTTCTCAGATGGGGGGGCATTATCTGGGAAACACAGTCCAAGGCACTTGACAGGATCATGAGGTCCATTTGCACATCAATGTCCTAGAGATGAGAGTGGTGCTTTTAGCATTGTAAGCATTCTAGGACTTTCTTCTGCTGCAAACTATTGCAATACAACCAGACAGCATGTCAGTTGTGTGGTACCTAAAGGAGGAACCAGATCTTACCCTTGTTGTCAGGAGGCCCTGAGAGTATGGCAGTGGGCAGCCTCCTCCCAATGCTTTCTGGTAGCAACGCACATCCTGGAGAAATCCAGTGTGATAGCAGACAAACTCAGTAGAGCTATTATAATGCCTCATGAGTGGTCTCTAAATCAGGAAGTGACTGAAAAGAGTTTCCACAAATGGGGCCAGCCTTGCTGCAACCTTTTTGCTACATCCATAAACAACCAACTGTAGCAGCTACTTTGCTCCTAATTCCCCCTTTGGGGGAGTCACCAAGGGATGCACTTGTTTACGACTGGCCCTCGGGTCTCCTCTATGCTTTTCCTCCCTTTCTATTGATACCCAAAGTTCTTCAGAAAGCCAAGTACTTGGGAAAGAACTTGATACTCATCACCCCATACTGGCCTCGTTAAATCTGGTTTCCATTTCTGTAGCCACATCTGCAGGAGGAGCCTTGGATTCTGGACCCAGTTCCGGAGCTCCTGACTTGTGTGTCCCTCCCTTCAAACCCTCAAATTGACAGCTTGGCTGCACCGATTCCAACCATAGCCAGGCTCCCAAACCTTTCTCCATCAGTGAAACATATCCTGATTTCCTCTCATAAGGCTTTGTCAATAAAGTTATATAGAAGCAAATGGAACAAATTTTCCTTATGGGTGTTAAGTAATCGCATAGATCCTTTTTCTGACCCAGTAGATTCCATTCTTGAATTCTTAGCAAAGCTGTTTAAGGAAGACACAGCTGCAGCTACTATTCAAGTTCAGTTAGCTGTATCTAATTTCCATCTAGGTGAATCAGGCCCCAATGTGATGTCCCACAGACTTTGCAAAGCTTTTCTTAAAGGTACTCTTATATTAAGACCACCCATTAAAGCCCCATCTAGGACCATGGGACCCGAATTTTGTCTTATACCATTTGATTCTTCCCCATTCGAACCTGCATCGTCCTGCGATCTCAAGTATTTGACTTGGAAGACTATTCTTTTGACAGCCATTACTTCTGCTAGAAGAGTTTCAGAGCTGCAGGCATTGTCAGTAAAGTCCCCCTACATGTTTTTCGTAAAGACAGAGTATCCCAACGTACAAACCCATCCTTTCAACCTAAAGTATGCTCAGAATCTAATTTAAACCAATCCATAGAACTACCATTTTTTCCCCAACTATGAGAATAAGACAGAATATATGTTGCACCAACTTGGACGTACATAGGCAATTACATTTTTACTTGCATAGGATAAAGGACTTCAGAAAATCTGACCAATTATTTGCGTCCTTTTCAGACTCCGAGAGGTGCTCCTGTGTCTAAAGTCACACTTTCGAAATGGCTATCAGATTGTATCACCTTTGCTTACAAATCTCAAAACAAAGAACTTCCCCATAAAGTAAAAGGTCATTCTACAAGAGTCGTTGCAACCTCTTCTGCCTTTCGGGCTAGACTACCTATTGATACCATTTGTGCTACAGCAACATGGACAAGGCCACATACCTTTATCACTCATTAAAAAGTCAATTTGGCCTCCAGGAACAGGGCCTCCTTTGAGTTCACTGTTCTGAAGAATTCTCCCTTGAGCTACCCAAGAAAGATGGTGCTAGGGACGCTGTCCCAACCTGCTAAGAGTGAAGGCGCGATAGGACAACATCACATAAAGAAGATATGTACTCACCATAACATTCCATGTGTGTTGTCCATCTCACCTTCATTCTTGTATCTCACCTTCCTTCCCTTAGTCCTTGGCTCCTGGAAGACTGAGCCGATACAATTGGCTGTTAATGTTCTCTGACCTTCTTGATTGCTCTGAGGTATTCAGTGACTTTTATTTAGTATCTTAGTTATATCTGCAAACAAGATCTGGGGAGCTCTCCTAGTGCATGATGGGATAAGGTTTTAGCCACAAGCTAGTGGAAGATCTCGAGCTTTTGTATTAGGCCGAGTCAGATCCGATGTTTGGATCCGAACCAAACCTGCTAAGAATGAAGGTGAGATGGACAACACACATGGAATGTTATGGTGAGTACATAACTTCTTTTTTCATTGTTCATAGTATTTGTAATCCAAGAAAGAATGTTTTCCAGGATTGGAGTATTAGGTCTAGGTGGTATATATAATACTGGAATACATATATTTTTGGTATTGTTTATCTTTAAGAAAGTAATAATAAGTTCATTATGGAATTGTGGGATATGATTGGTTTGGGGAGTAATATTATGAACATTGAGATAGAGGAGAACTAAGCCTCCATCTTTCTTGTGTAGCCTGTTTGCTCTAATTATGTTATAACCAGGAGGGAGGATCTCAGAGTCTTTGTTTGGTTTAGGCCAGGTCTCAGTAGCAGCTAGAATGTCTGCAGTATTATATGATATCCAGGCATGGAAGTTAGTGATTTTATTGCAAATACTTTGGAAGTGTAACAATATTTTGAGTTTTTGAGCTGGACACTATTACAGGAGAAAGGATAGTATTTGGGTTGGAGAGAGATGAGGTAGTAAGAAAGAAGTTGGTCCAGTGTTAGGGTGAATATCTCCACACACGCAGATTTTAGAGAAATTTAGGTAGCATGATGTAAGGGCTACTATGTATTTTGGTCTAATTGAATAGTACTTTAAATGGGTGGCGTTTGACTCAGTGGGAATATTTTTATAAGTTTTGGGAGGAGAAATGGATTTAGGTTAAATAAAATGGGAGATGTTGTAGCATAACTGTTTGATGTAGATAGGTGGAGGCATAGTATGTGTGGAAGAAGTTGTGTGAGAAAGAATGTTGAGACAGGATTTAAGGAAGTGGAGTTTAATAGGAGGAGAAAAACAGATTGAGTAAGGAAAGAATCATTATGTTTTGATATGTAGTATTCATGGTATGAGTTGGATTGTGTTAGAACAGTGGAGAAAAAGAAAAAAATATAAAAAGAGAAAGAGACTTAATAGGGCTTAGGGTGGGGCACTAGAAGAAGGGAGAGTTATGAAGGGTAGGAAAGTAATTGCATCAGTTAGGGAATAGGTGTGAGTTTAATAGGTGTATTTGTACAAAGTAATTGTGTTACTAGTTGTGTGATTAGATGAAATAGATGAGGTGGGAAGAGTTTATGATATTTAAATTTAGGAATAGAGAGGGTAGGTGGGAATTGGGAGAGCAGTGGCGTGAGCCCGAGCTAAGCAATGGGGAACGGAGCAGGAAGGATCCGGCAAAAGAAACATACTATTGGAGAAAAACTATCATTAAGGTAGTTCTTTCTTAAAACTTCATATGCAGGATTACACTCAAAATTTCTCAAAATTTTTCTCAGCTAATAGTCTGAGATAACTTATCTGCTGGTTGTGCTACATGTAGGAACTTGTGTACGCTGACCTGTGTAGTATACTGTATGGAACTAGAACCACTGTATTGAAAATAATTTCTAATGTTACAGTTAAAAAAGCTCCAGAATATTGGCAAAATTGTTATAAAAACATACATTGACTGTGGTCTGTGGAATAAGTTGTCCTTATAATAAGGGTGGCTATGATAGGACTTAGGTTTATTTAATTCTCTGTCTTATTAGCGTCCAGTAAATTAAAGATGAGACTAATGTTCTGGCTGGACATGTGTCTTTCTAACTTATACGTTTAATGCTAGTAGAAATATGGAGAGACAATATGAGAACACTAAAGTGATATTAGCATACAATGTATAGCAGTGAAGCAGTAGAGGGGTGCATATAAAATTTTAAGAAAGACAGTGGAATATTAAATAAATTGAAAGTTTAATAAAATCTGAGAGGCAATACACATTACTAATTGTAGCCTACTACCTCTTTACAGAGAACTAAACAACTTTGGTTAGTTAAACTACAGGAAAAAAATGCAGATTCAGCAGCACAGTAAAACATAGATGGATAGAAATCTGAAAGAACTGGGGGAATTGACGATATCTGTTCTCTGATGAATAGATTACTAGATACATAACATTGATTGTATTACTTTGGGAATAAAGTTTTTTTAATTCAAAACTGAAGTACAGCAGATGTAGGTGAGCAGTGAGAAGAAGGAGTGAGGGGAGATGTCATGTATAGTCATTAGCGTCCGCCATATACACAGGTTTGTCTTTTGCTTTATAGTCTTTCATGATTTAGAGGGAAGGTATCTGGAGACAAATCTAAATTACATTATATTGTGCCTCATTAGATTCAAAGTAAACATTGAGCATAAAACAGCAATATCTAAACTAGGTGATGCTAATCCGAAGCCTTGTAGATAAAGGAATATACTGGCGGGTGCTTCTAGAAGAATGGACTAGTGATGTTAATACAGGCACTGAGAGTTGACTAAGGGAATGAGTATAGACTCTGCATTTAGTAGTCATTATGATGATATATGTGGGAGATTTACCTTTACCTGGCTTTACCACTAGAGATAAGCAGTCTAATAAATCAGATTAAGTTCTTCACGAGACTCATGCTGCACAAGATACTACAATGCCACAGTACGAGTTATCAGTTATATTAATAAATTGATGTAGTGTTGTAAAAAGATATCACCTAAGATGATTAGTTCATACTGTGATCACCATTAGAGACCAATGCTTAAACTAAGGCAGTCAGTCCTTGATAGCACAGTAGGTGAAATGTTTAAAATGTTTATCCGGAAAAAGAATTTAGAACTTTTCTTCAAGGACAACAAGTCTGATTTTCAAGAACAGGGGTTGAAGCGGAAAAGTACATTCAACCCTCCAACTCACCCTCAACTTAGGAACTTTGAATTAAAAGTTGAACATGAAATAAGAAATCATTTGACAACAAGAACTTTTCATTCAAATTTAACCCAGGAAGAAAAAAACACTTTGAGAGTCATTAGTGAAAATCACAATCTGAGGGTAATGAAACCTGACAAAGGAGGAGGGGTTGTGGTCATGGAAACAATACAATATGAAGGAAAATGTTGGACTTACTAAATGATTCAGACAAATACACTAGGGTATCCATCAACGAAGTGAATTTAGCATACAGAAGGATTCACTGTTTACTATATGACATGTTAATGCAAGGTTCCATAGATCAAAACACTTACAAATTTTTGGTTGTGGACAAACCAAAATTCCCTGCATTTTCGGGATACCCAAAGTCCACAAAATGCCTGTGACCGCCCTAAGACCAATTGTGTCAGCGGAAGGATCAATTACAGCTCCCTAGCCAAGTTTGTTGATCACAAGATCAAACATGTACTCGAGGGATGTGAAAATGTTCTAAAGACTCTTGGGATTTACTGAGAAGAATTAAACCCTCAATATACAGTGAAAACACCTGCTTTGGAACCATGGACGTGATTGATTTGTTTGGTTGTATCCCCATGATTTAGGCCTTTCTTGGTTTGAAGAAAATTAATTGAAAGTAAAAACTGACACAGACTGATTTGTTAACACTCTAACATTCATGGAAATTGTATTAAAAACAATTTCATCTACTTCCAGGGGAGTACTTCAAACAAGAAAAGGGGGTTGCGATGGGTGCACACTGTGCACCCACATATGCCAATATTATAATGGCCTTTTGGGAAGAAACTTTTCTTCTCAATTCTCCTTTGATGAACGAATGCTCCCTTTATACTAGGTATCTAGATGATTTGTGTTTTTTGGAGTGGCAGTGAAGAAAATTTCAACAACCTTTGACCTTCGTCAACAACACCTCCACATTTTTGAAATTTACTAGTAACTTTGACAAACAGGCATTAAAATATCTTGATGTTCACATAGAGGAAAAAGAGGGGAACCTGTCATGAAGAATTTTCAGGAAAGAAACCTTCTCCAACTCTTATTTGCACTACACCAGTTGCCATCCCCCACCAGAAAAAGGGGGTGTTGAAAGGGCAATTGGTTAGGTGTAACAGAATGACCTCTGATAACAAAGTTTTTCTTGAAGAAACTGAACTGTTAAAGAATCTTTTTACCCAGAGAGGGTACCCTCTAGAGATGTTCAACAAGGTGTTGGAGGAAGTCAATACAAAAGCAGCAGACACTTTTGCCCTATTTTAGGGAAGGAAGAAATACTAACCCACAATTTAGGTTCAGCGGGCAATTTCGCTGAAAAGGGGACAGGATTAATAACTACCTTTAGCGAACAATCAGCTTTTGTCAGGAACATATTTTCTAGAGAATGGGATAGCTTTTCAAAATTTTCAGATCTTGAATCTATCTTTGATAAAGAACTAACCCATGTATATCGTAGAGGGAAAAGTATCAAGAATTACCTTGAAGCAGGGATGAAAAACAACAAGTGTAATAACCAAGAAAAATCCAAGAAAGGATTACAAAAGTGTGGGAGATGTAATTATTGTACCTACCTGATCTGTGGGGAAAGTATGGTTTTAGAAGCAAGGAAAATGACCATACATTTAAATTCATTTGCTAACTGTGACACCAAAGGCATCATATATTTAGCTGTTTGCAAAAATGTCCCTCTTTCTACGTTGGAAAGAGCGAGAGAAAGCTCAGACAGAGAATATCTGAGCACTTATATGATGTCAGGGTGAAGAAACAAAAATGTGCATTGAGTAAACATTCAATAAAATGCAACACCACAGGTTACTCATTTTTTGTATTGGAAGTGGTTCCCACTAATCCAAGAGGTGGAATGTGGGAGACACTCATTGAGTATAAAGAATTGTATTGGCAGCTCTTTTGGATGCAAACCGTAATTTTGGGCTCAATGATATGGTATCATTGGCGCCAGTTTTGAAGATGAGAGCTGCTGCTTTAACTCAAAGAAGTTTTTTCAGTTTTGGTTTTATTGTTATGATATTTTATACAGATTGCAAAAAAACAAGTGTTTCTTTGGATTCTCAAGGTCTCAGTGTATGGCTTCGCAATTCATTCAATGGCCACAAGATGGTGCTTTGTTGTTATTTCAGATCCAAAAGCCCAAATCAAGCACAACACAGAAACATTTTAAAAGTTTTATTTAAATGTATTTAAATGTATTAAAGGTTTTAAATTCTTAGACAAATTATAATAAAAAGGGTATAAGTTGAGATTATATGTTTTTAGAGAATTGGACTTATTTATTTAGTTTTTTACATAGTTTTTATGAATTAATCATTCAATTAAATGAACCTTAATTGAATGTGTTAAAGGATTGGACAACAGACCTATGACTAAATTCAAACAGCATATAAAAACATTTCAGTTTTAAAATGGATGTATAACTGATGAAGTTGGCGACGAAAACGTGTATGTGGATACGTTATTTTGTTTTGCTTGTCTTTATTTGATCCAGTCTTTGTTGTGGAGTGGTTCAAAGTGCTTATTAAAAGCAATTTTACCTTGGAGCTTCGATTTATTTGTGCCTGGTGGAGTTCTCATCACACTTTTCCTGGTTATAAACTTTTTTGGCTCATTTTACCTTTTATATTAACAAATTGATGTAGTGTTGTAAAAAGATATCACCTAAGATGATTAGTTCATACTGTGATCACCATTAGAGACCAATGCTTAAACTAAGGCAGTCAGTCCTTGATAGCACAGTAGGTGAAATGTTTAAAATGTTAAAAGCAGCCAGGGAACACTTTCAAATATAGAGTATACAAGCATTTCAGAGCGCACCCAAAGGTAGGCAGATGGTAAATAACCAATTCTTATCAAAATTTCCCCTTATTCTTATATTCAGCATTGGCATTCAGTTCACAGTAGTTCATGACAATGTATAGATATTAAGCAATAGGTTTGGCTGGACATGCATTAGCATTTGGCTACCCTGGTTGGGAGTACAGTGCTATAAAAATTGTACAAGTATCACAAAGAAGTGAGAGAATAACATATGCAGTGTATTAGTGAATAACAACCACATGCAGTTTAAGAAAATCACTTCAGCAGGCCCATCTTAATTCAATCAAAATGTTAAATTACACACCATCAACTGAGTACAACGCATTGTCCAAGTTCAGTTAAGACAAACAAGACATTAATCATCTAATTTATCAAAAAAAAAAAAAAATCTTGCTCTTACAGGAGCAAAATAAACTTCCTGGGACAAGCTTAGAGGGTGGAGGGGAAAGGGACCGTACCTAATGCTTTGTGATGGAGAATAGATAATGTCATGAATCAGATCAGAGATGATAGTTAAAAGGTGCAAAGCATGCTGGGAGTAAGGAGGTAAAATATAACTTCCTGAGGAAATAGTAATGCTGCATCAACACCCGACCAAAGAAATGCACTATTGGAGAAAAAGTATTGTCAAGGTTTTTCCTTTCTCAAAACTTCATATGCAGAATTACACTCCGTTATCTCAGAGTATTAGCTGTGAAAAATTCCTTTTCCTTGCCTTACTGTTTGACATAACTTTTTGACTGAGACATTGCAGAAAAGGAACAGTAAAAATGCCACAGCAAGAATTGTCTTGTGTGATTCTGTGGCTCTTTTCACGTAGATAGTTTCAGTATGTATTTTATTTGTTTTTGTTTTTCTTTCTTCTTCTACTTTAGATGCCCCGTAGTTCTGATTATGGCACTACACCCAGTTACCTCTTGGTGTTTCTTCACCTAAATAATTGGCTTTTGGTGTTTCATTGTCAGACATCCTTGGATTTTTCTCAGTCACTGCCTTAACCCCATTTATTAGGCATGTTTATCGGATTTGTAAATCTACTTTGTGCTTGTACACCATTTGCAGATTACCTCAGCCATCCTTGAATTAATATTGAACAAAAATATTTTGCTTTCAGATGTCAGATGCAGGATTTGCCTGCCCTAGTGATTTGGTCCAGGAGTGCAAGGCATGGCCCAAGCCCGATTCCTTCTGTGTCCACTAAGCTTAATTGTGGCCTGCATTTTTATGATTCCATTGGGGTTATCTGAATAATTAGGCATGTTAAGGAAGCCTTAATACAGAAATCTGCACATAAACTAATTAAAGCTTGCATTACTTTACAGGACCTGGCTGTGGCTCTGAAGATAGCTCCTTCTTTTTGTTTGGTCAGATATTGTTACATAGGTTTATTGTCTACAAAAATCAGCGAGGGATAAAAGGTCATGCTACATTTACAATTATTGTCTTCTTATTTACAGTTGACTCTGGACCTTGGAATTTACTTTAGTGGCACTTCATGTTACCAGAATGGAAAATGCCCATTGGGGATTTGCTAAGTAATAGGGACAGTTTCCTGGACATTCACATTCTCCCAAGTGATGCAGACTTCTTTCTTCTCAATGCCTAGATCTTTTCTAGGTGGCCCTTTTCGAAGTTTATGAAAATGCAGTGTCCCCTCACTTGCACTATATTTGGCAGAACAAGTAGTAGACTGTGCATTCCTCCTCTTATGAGCATGTATTCCTGTCCATGCATGCCTCCATGTTTCTTCCTTTCCTGATGACTGTTGCTGTAGTGAGGGTTGATGTGGAGTGCCTGTATTTGATTCCTGTCATCCTTTGTTAGCCTTGAAGGTCCTGATTTTAGGTTTTCAGGCATTGGCCAATAAATATGAAATCTGAGTTTACTCCTTTCCTATCTCATCTGATGCATTTGAATGTCTTCTTTTTGAGAACCTGACTTTTTTAGGGGTCAGAGCTGTACAGCCAGCAAGATTGCAGCTTAGTGTCATACCTTTGTCCAAGTCACTGCTTACATTCCAAAGTTTCAGTCATTCCAGACTGTATTTGTCTCGTGATTGTGATTTTTATATGTTTAGCATGTTTTTTTTTTAATTTGAGAGCCCCTGTGCTGTCAGTGTAAGTGATCCCTGCATATATGATTGAGTATTAAAATATATGAAAATGGTTGATAGGTTGTGGTAACCCTTGTCAGCACATTAGTGACATTTGGATCAGTTTTAGTAAACTGTAGGTACTAGTCATTCTGAAGTAAAAAGGGCATGTTGAGGAGCCTTCTGATCTGACCAAGTTGCTTAAGGGAGCCTCAGAAGAACAGAAGACTCCCCTTAATGGTAGCATTATTGAAATTTATTGAGCTTGAGTATGGAGGTACGATGCACTCCAAGCAGAAATGGATAGCCTTGAAAATAGGAACCAGTGAAATAATGTACAGCTCATAGTCTTTGAGGGTACAGTGGTAGGAGGTATCAGATATTCTTACCTATGTTACTGTTCTGTGAACTGCATGGTCCAAATCTACTACACTGATTCAGACCGAAATGGCCCACAGGATTACTGCAAGAAACCCACCAAGCATCTACTTAACTGATCACTATCTTTTCATCTTCTTGGACTTTTGTCAAAAGGAAAGGTATTTGACATTTCTTAACAGGTACTTGTCCCTTAGTAGTTGATGAGGCTAGTGTCTATCCAAATAAATAGAAGTGGATAGCATTAGTACCACACTTTGCAATTAAAAAAAAAACATGATCGTTGGGGCTACTGTTAAAATTTCCACTTTGATGTCCTTTGTCTTCAAAATCAGCAGCCACTTCTGTCATCGTTCAAATGCAGGCAGAGCACTGTAACTGAAATTAAAACCCTTGAGATTGTGTCAGGTGTTATGAGTAATGGTATATATTTCAGTATTTTCCAAGCAAAGAAAAGCTTGCAAATCACCCGGTCTACTACTGAGAGTTGTGGTAATTAATTATAATTGCATTCATGTTTTTTTTTAATCTCGTGTATTAATTTTTGTGCCTTGTGCTGGGCTAGATTAGAGCTCATCCATTACCCTGAACTCGATAAAGGAGATGATTAAGGAATGAATGAATGCATGTACTTTGGGGCAGAGGTGAAGCCCTTTGGCTGTAAAGTTCTCCAGCTGCTTGCACAAGGATGACTTTCCTGTTCTCCATCCAATTGTCCAGTTGGGTTAGGGAAGAGCTCTGCTTCACATAGAAGGTTGCTCCAGAGAAGGGTAGTCTCTGGGATACATACCTATATCTCCAGCAGGTCCTATTTATGTTACAGACAAGGTATAAGTCTTTAGACCAGGTAATTCTGGTGCTGATAGTTTTGTAGATTTGCAGCAGGTCCATCAGCATGGGGTTTTTAACAATGTCTTGTATGCCAGGCATAGATCTCCCCTCAAAAGCCTGTAGGAAAAAGAATACAGGGATAGGGCCTTGAGGAAAATTTTTCTTCATGTAACCTTATTTCTGCAGTGGATACCTGCTGTTTGAACTGTGCTTATGATTCTGCTGACACTTCCAGGGCTGCTCTCATGAGAAGGCTTGCTTGGTTGTATTCTCAAAACCTTCCAGAGGATGTCAAGTCTGGAATTCTGCCATAGACAGTCAGGTTTTGGGTCATACACTGCAGAGATACTTAAAAAGTAAGTCGAGAGAGAGGTAAACTGATTAGGGAATTTCTCAGTTTTCCTTCACCAAGTTTAGCCAGGGGTTTAATTCTACCCCTGCAACCTTTTCCAAAAACTAAAATAAACAAACACAGCAAGTGCATGGTATGCAAACGTTTAAAAAGCAATAGTAGGGAGGTTCCAAAAAGAAAGCCCCCCGCAAACAAAGGACAGTCTGGTAAATCTTAATGACTATCTACAAGACTCACACTTTGACAAACTCTTAATTCTTCTAGAAAATCTGAATCTCTTGGGCAGCAAATAGTGTCATAAAGATGAATTCTGAATGTAATCCATCAAGGTTACAGTTGACAGTGGGAGTCTCTCCCTCATTTTCATGAGGTTTCCATCCCCCATCAGCCAGACCAAACTCCCCTTTTTCTACTATCATTTTGTATTTATCTCAGAGTAATATAAATGGTCTTTCATTCTCGGTTAGGAGAACGGTTTTATTCAAGAATGTTTCTGGTATCAAAGGAAGAAAATTTATAGAGAACAGTTATGGATTCTTTCAAACCCTGTTTGTGATAATGCCAAT